>NC_051291.1:6796146-7052794 GCF_015220745.1 Sebastes umbrosus
TTCTTCTCCTTCATCCCTCCGTTGTTCCTTCTCTCATCTTCATCATACTTTCACTTTCTTTTCCTCCCTCTCTCTCTCTTCCCTCCCTTCTTCCTGTTTTTCTCCCGTCCCTTCAGATCTACTTCTCAATTAATCTCTCCTCCTTCCTCTCTTTTAATTAAATTCACTGGCAACCCGGAGTAACCTCTCTTCTCCCCTCCTCTCCTCTGTCCTCATCTCCTCTCCTGTTTCCTCCTCTCCTCTCCTCTGTCCTCCTCTCCTGCTTCCGCCTATGTCCTCCTCTCTTCTCCTCTCTTCTCCTCTCCTGCTTCCTCCTCTCCTCTCGTTTCCTCCTCTCCTCTCCTCTGTCCTCCTCTCCTGCTTCCTCCTCTCCTCTCCTCTCCTCTCCTGTCATCCTCACCTTTCCTTCTCTCCTCTCCTACCTCCCGTGTTTCCTTCTCTCCTCTCCTGCTTCCTCCTCTCCTCTCCTGCTTCCTCCTCCTCTCCTGTTTCCTCCTCTCCTCTACTCTGTCCTCCTCTCCTCTCCTCTGTCCTCCTCTCCTCTTTCCTTCTCTCCTCTCCTACCTCTCTTGTTTCCTTCTCTCCTCTCCTGCTTCGTCCTCTCCTCTCTCCTCCTCTCCTCTCCTTTTTCCTTCTCTCCTCTCCTACCTCTCGTTTCCTCCTCTCCTGTTTCCTCATGTTTCCTCCTCTCCTCTCCTCTCCTCTCTTGTTTCCTCCTCTCTTCTCCTCTCCTCTCTTGTTTCCTCCTCTTCCGTTTCCTCTTCTCCTCTCCTCTTCTACCTTGTTTCCTCTCTTCTCCTCTTTCCTCTCCTCTCCTCTCCTGTTTCCTCTCCTTCTTCCCTCCTCTCCTCTTTCCTCTCTTGTTTCCTCTCCTCCTCGTCTCCTCTTTTCTCCTCTCCTCGTTTCCTCTCCTCTCGTTTCCTCTCCTCTTATTTTCTTTCATCTCCTCTCTCCTCTCCTCTCTTGTTTCCTCCTCTCTCCTCCTGTCCTTGTTTCCTCTCGTCTCCCTCTCTCCTCTCCTCTCTTATTTCCCCCTCTCCCTCTCCTCTCATTTCCTCTTTCCTCTCTACATTTCCTCTCTTCTCCTCTCCTGTTTCCTTTCCTTCTTCCCTCTCTTCTCCTCTTTCCTCTCCTTCTTCCCTTCTCTCCGCTCCTCTCTTGTTTCCTCTCCTCTCCTCTCTCTTGTCCTCGTTTCCTCTCGTCTCCCTCTCTCCTCTCCTCTCTTATTTCCCCCTCTCCTCTTGTTTCCTCTCTTCTTCTCTCCAGCTGATCTTCCAAACTTGGTCATGTTCTTCGTTCTGCAGCCAAACACTCCTGAGCTTTAAACAACATCAATCTCTCTCTCTCTCTCTCACACACACACACACACACACACTCACATTCTCACTCACACACACACACACACACACACACCCACACATTCTCACACACACACTCAAACACACACTCACACACACACACACACACACACACACACACACACACACACACACACACACACTCCCACTCTCCCTCACACACACACACATACACAGTCAGCTCTGGTCCTTACTGTGTTTCTATTTTAGCTCGACTCAGACGGCGGTCATCATGGCTCGCTGCAGGAGTTACTTACGAGGGCTCGCCATCTGTGTCACGGTACTGCTGCTGGTAAGCTAATGGCTAACAGCATGTCTGATTGATGGGTGTGATGATGATGATGATGCTGATGATGAGCGGCTGTAATCTTCATCAGCGATTGGAGAATGATTGGATGAGGAAAATAAATTAAAACATGTATTCTATCTTTATTTTAACTTTACTTGGTAATGTTTTACTTTCTATTGTGATGGATTTTCAAATGGAGGTTTGTCATTTATTATCCATATTTTTCGGAGAACTTTTAAGCCCACTTGTCTATGTTTGTCTTTGCAGAGTAAATTTATACTTTAGAAATTAATTTGTAATGCTTCTGATAATTAATCAATTATAATTACTATAAATTAACAATGTGCTATTTTCTGGTAGCAAACTCGAGCTTTCATATTCAATCTGTTTAATGTCTTGAGTATTTTTGAGGTACAGATTTATCTATTAGGGCTGTCAAAGTTAACGTTATAATAATGCGTTAACGCAAATTTGTTTTAACGGCACAAATTTCTTTAACGCAATCGATGTTGCAGATGTTGTAGCGGGCTCAGTTTTAAAGCTAGAGTGAAGATATTGGCATCACTACTTCTTTTTAATCTACATACCGTATGTTACTGATAATACTATATGCTGATGACACACAGCTTTATGTGATCGTGTCTGCTGATAACTCAGGATGAACTGATGCTTTTTAAATGTATTTTAGATTTAAGTGCAGAGAGTGATGCAATCTTTAAACATAGCTCTTTATCTTGGCTTTTAATTAAAATGTTGTATGGCCATTATTTTATTTTTATTTTTGATATGTTCATCATTTCACTTGTATCATTTCTATTTTCCGAATGCAATAGTTTCCAGTGGTTTAATTTTTATATTTATGCCATCTAATGATTAGCTTGTCACCTTTAAAGCATTTTAAATTGCACTAATCTGTATATAAAATAAAGTTTGATTAAGAAGTCAAAGATATAATACATTTAATATAACCATTACAAAAAACAATTAAGGGCTTTTTCCTTAACAAAAATGTTTATTTATGTTGTGTTTTTATGTAAATACATACTGTATTTATAATATGTTTAGTTGTGCAATTAGGTTTTTAGTGTTTCCTTTCCTCCATCTACTCATTCATTTTCACAATAATAATAAAATATTAAAAATATAAAATAATAAATAATAACTTAATTCTAATAGTTTCAATCTAACACATAAATACTGAAAATATTCCATTGTGGTGATTTCTGTTTCCTGTTTTGACTCCCGTGTTGTTGTTGTTTACTTTGAATCAGTTGATTACAGTAATCAGGAAACACATGTTGGTTCAACCCAACTGTACTTTTAAGGTTGTAGCGGGCTCAATTTTAAAGCGAGAGTGAAGATACTGGTATCATATGAAACTATAAAACCTAAGGAATCCATTGGTACCAACCAATCATAAGCCAGTCATACTAGCTTGTCGCAAAATTGGCATGACCATAGTCAAGTCAGCACACTGACAGCTGTTGTTGTCTGTTGGGCTGCAGGTTGCCATGTTATGATTTGAGCATATTTGTTATGCTAAATGCACCTGTGAGGGTTTCTGGACAATATTTGTCATTGTTTTGTGTTGTTAATTGATTTCCTCGCCTATATTTAGCGTAAATTTGGTGCATTATTTAACCACCTTTGTGACAAGTTAGCATGACATGGTTGGTCCCAATGGATTCATTGGGTTTCCTAGTTTCATATGATACCAGTATCTTCACTCTGGCTTTAAAACTGAGCCCGCTACAACCATCGCATTAACTTTGACAGCCCTAATTTTACCCCTATATTTTAGCTTCTGCACTATTTTTACTTGCATGATTTTTTCTTTTCATACATATTTGATGTGCATTGCTGAAGGGAGCCTAAGATTTTCATTGCCAACGACTGCTTCTCTGAAATTATTGTGCATTTGACAATAAATAGCTGTAAACTGAAGTACAGTAGCTGCAAAAAACTGATGAAGTTCAGATAAAATCTTCTTGCAATAAAATGATTCAGCGTGAGAATATTTACTAAAGCTGCTGCTGGAGTCTGGAAACTTTAAACGGAGGAAAATGATGATGGTTTTTTATGTTTGTGAAAGTTTAAAGTGACGTCAGAGCTGCCAGCTGATGGGAGTCTGATGAGCGCCTCTCGGGGGAAACACAACATTTCCACAGGAATGTTGCTGCTGTTAAAGACTTCCTCCTCCGTCTGGGAAACCCAACAAACACCCAGTTACAGCAGTTTAATCCGACTTCATTACGTCTCTGCAGGTGTCTGGTGTGGTGATGATCGGCGTTGGATTTTCCTCCATTGACGGGAACACACCGGTTGCCGAGGTAACTGCGTGTGCGTGGGTGTATGTTAGCTCCACCCCAACAAATAAAATTAAACTTTTACTGCCGTGTGCCGCCTGTTGGTCTGTTGTTTGAGCACCATTTTCCTTCCAAAAACCAGATGTAACATAATTATCTTAATGGAGAAGGGATTAAACAAATAAGTGACACACTACATAAACAATAAATTAAGTAAATAAATATAAAATGAGCATTTTAATGTCTCTCGTTAAATTAAATTAGGGGAAAAATAGACAATGAAATAAATTAATAAACAAAAATATATATATCCAAAGAAATAAATGAATATATGTCCATTTCAACTTGATCAAATCATTGCAGTATTTGTTAAATCATATTTATAAATATATATTTAAATTTATTTTATTATAGATTTTTTGGGTTCAGCAAGACATTTTATTATATAATCTGAAACATTTGAGATATAGGCTAATTAAAATAGTAAAGATATAATTAAAATGAATAATAATTATTATTCATTTAATAAATCATGGACAATCATGTGAAATATTTTAAAATATATATAATAATATAATATAATATTAAATATTTTATACAGACCTAATATATATATATAAATAATCAGAGCGAGTTTAACATGGCCTATACATTAATTGAAGAATATTTTGCGTATTTTATAATTTTATGGCTTATAGTTCTTGTAGAAGTTTATTACTTTGCATTGGGGACGTAGTAAAATCGAGCACATGTACAAAAAAAAGCTCAATAAAGTAAAAAAAAATATTTTTAATATGCATTATTCTTTGTTTATGTTATAAAGAAGAACTTAATCTACAATTTAAGCCACTTGTTATAAACATTTTTAAAGACAATAGGAGGAAGTAATTCATGGTGACAGAAATGTTGTTGCATAACAGGAATGACTACGAGAGCATTAGCGACTGTTGCATTCCAGAAGATGAGAACCAGAGGGGATTTAGAAGTTAGAAGTCCGACTGAAAAATAAAAAGTAGTACGCCGTATATCTGCGTAAACTATGCACTAAACCACTGCTTAGATGACAAGCTAAATGTTACCTTAAACTATAGAGCCATATCCTCAGATTACGTTACATGAATCTTAAACCGCAAAAAGAACCTTTAAACCTTTAGTTGGTATTAATTTAGTCTCTCTCTCTCTCTCTCTCCAGTTGTTCGACCAGTTGTCCAGTAGCGATGGCTTACTGGTCCTGCAGGTGTTCGGTCCGATCACTGTGCTTTTGTCTGTTCTGGGCATCTGTGCTGCGTCTTTGGACCTCAAACCTCTGCTGCTGGCGGTGAGAAACACACTAAGGTTGCTCCGATCGATTGTTATTGGCTGATTTTATCCTGATATGGAGCACCGTTAACACACGCACATCCTGTCATTATCTCCTCCAGTTTTCTGCTCTGATTTTCGGGAGTTTGTGGCTGTGATGGTGTTGCCTCGCCGCTGGTTCAGGTTCAAGCTCAGGTAACTCTACCTGTCTGTGTCCCACCAGCTGCCACTGCTGCCTCCTGGAGGCTGCAGTGTATATGATATGTCAGATATGTCAGAAAACCAATCACCGTCGCGTCTGGGTTCGTAACATCACCCGGCGGCGAGCTGTATTCACATACAGTACCATTGCACTGACTGTATCTAGTAAACCACGTGTCGCTACTGAGGTATGAACCTAAAATAAACAGATTGTGCTGTGGTTTAATTGCAATAAACAGATCAAAATGATGCCGAAATAACTACATATTGATGCAGATTTCTAAGAAGTCTGAATTCATGCTTTGTCAGGTTTGTCTGCAACACGACAAGCAAACAACTTTTAAAATGCTTGTTTTCTGAATGGAGTTTGGATCATCAACTAGGCACAAATACGGCAGGCAACGTTGTTGTTTCTACCACAGACAGTCTATGGTTTCGACACAGAGTTTGGTCCGGTCTCTGTACAGATATGATGGTGACCACAGACACATACAAGGTTTATTTCCTCCATTTCTGATTCAACAACGTCAGTGACGACAGGAGGAGAATCTCAACGCTGATAGGCTTTCACCGGAGGCGTCACAGAAATTTCTTGCTGGAGTTGAAATATTTCTACTCACGCGAATGACGCAAATTCACATCTATTCGCCCCTTTGCATGGACTTTATATGTAATCGCGTCGCGTGAAAAGTTCACCTCGCTCTCTGTGTAATCGCGCCATTGGAGCACAATTTCTCAACTTTCTTTGCCTTTGATTATATTTTTAGCCGCCAAAATTTTAATGATTAAAAATTGCCTTTTTTAAATCTGTAAATTTTTATTAGAGCTGTCAAAGTTAACGCGATAATAACACGTTAACACAACTTATGATTTGAACTCTTGTAGCGGGCTCAGTTTTAAAGCTGGAGTGAAGATACTGGTGTCATATGAACTAGAAAAACCTAAAGAATCCACTGATAAAACTGTCTTTGTACTAAATCTATCTTTACTGTTTCTCCATCACTGTTCTGCAGATGGACGGCGCGGGTGAATGAGGTGTTTCTGAACGTAACACCCCTCCACAGAGCAGAGCGTTACATCCAGAGTGAACTAGGCAAACTCCAGGCCTCCGTAAGAGACACGAAGAAATAAAAACAACTGAATAAATCTACAAGGAATCACATGAAAGATCACAACGTAGAGAAACATGTCTGGTTGTCACGAGTGGTAAAAGATGGTTTAAGTTAGCCTGGCCTATTAGCTCTGACATTCACTATTTACTAAAATACTTAATATTAGGAAAATTGCACATAATACATGATAAGAAAGTTGCATAATAAACTATAGGAGATTATTTCACTGCAAACGAAATAAAAGCTTTTAATTTTTGAGGAGTCATAACTCCAGTTTCAGAAATCTACTATCTTAGTTTTATATATTCTAAAATGATATTCTGAATTAAAGAGATCGTTAATTTTATTTGTCTGTTTCTCAGGACTCTTGTTGTGGTTTGAGGAGTTTGAGGACTGGGAGAACCAACTTCCTGTACCCTGTTTGTGCACGCCTCCTGCCTCCGACCTGCAGCCGAGGTGAGACGGCAAAACGTGAAAAAACTCAGAGGGATTTTGAGCTTCTAGAGAAGTCTGCTGACATTTACAAACTACTTTTTACATTTTTTTTTTAAATAAAATTTTCCAAAATGAATTTGTGTTACTTTGACAGCCCAAATTATGAGGTTTTTGTGTTTTTGGTCTCCGTTGTGTTCCAGAAATGCAGCTCAGGTTTAGCTCTTCTTCTTCTCTTTGTCTCACAGCTCTCAGTCTGGTAACTCCAGCTCAGAGGGAGCCTGTGTGAGGGTGGACAGTGACCTTTACCCTCCGACCCGATGGGTTCACTCCGAGGTAACTAGACTACATCTTATTACATCCTTCTTTCTTTCTTACTTCAACTACGACTCCTTTGTTTCTGCCTTCTTCTTTATGTTATTTTTCCTTTCTTCCATCTTTTTATTTCCCTTTCCTGTATTTCCAAACCAAACCAACCATCGTCCAGACATTTTTTCAACTTTTCTTGCATCCAGGTAACATAAATCAGTGACCTAGTCGGGTAACTTAACCTAATTTAAGCTGCTGCTTTGCAACATTCAGACGCCATGGCCACGGTATTAAAACTGTATGTCTCCCAGCATGCAACACACCTGGCTGCAGTACCCTTCCTGTATAAGTGCAGCCCCATTATACAGCAGGTGACTGCCACCCAGTGTACAAAAAAGGTATTACACAAAAGAAACAAAGGCAAACAAATGACAAACGATGACAAATGGCTCTTACAACCACAACTACTACTACTACTACTACTACTACAACAACAATTAATTATTCTATTGCTCCTGTTTTTACATGGTCAAAAATAAAAAAAAACTAATAAATAAATAAATTACTCAATAAATAAATAAATAATTAAATGTAGTAAAAATAATATTAAAAGTAATTGTAGCCATTAATTAATTGATAAAATTCGACATAAATTGATATTTCTGTTTAATTTACTTCTTTATTTTTTATCTGTGTATTAATTTCCTTATTTGTTTACTCTTCTGTTTAATTTTCCCTTACATTTCTTTGTCATTTTTTAATTAATTTATTTGTATTTATTAATTTGTTTATTTTTGCATTTATTTCTTTATTATTTATTTTTGCATTCATTTTTTTATTTCTTTTATATGACATAAATGCTAGTAGTAATATGAATAGCCCTATGACCCTATGATGACTTATTTGCATAATGAGGCAGAAATGCATAAAGAAATGTAAAAAGAAATGTGTAAAGAAAAGAATGCAGAAATGAATACGTTTGGGGGAATAAATAAAGGGTGAAATGCAAAGGGAGAAATTATGCAGCAATAAATAAATGAATAAATACATAAATAAATAAACATATTTAAAAATAAACATAAAATAAAAAAATTGATTGCAAAAATAAACAAATTAAATGCAAAAATAAATACATTTAAATATAAAAAATAAATACATAAATAAATAAAAGGGAAAATTAAACAGACGATTAAATAAATAAGAGAATTAATACAAAGATGAATAAAGAAAGAAGCAAATTAAAACAGAAATATCAATTTAAATCACATTTTATCAATTAATTAATAGCTACATTTATTTTTAATATTATTTTTGCTACATTTAATGACGTTTAAATGACATTTAATTGCTACATTTAAAAGTTATTTATTTACTGAGTTTGTAAGGAATTTACAAATGGAACAGGTTTGGTTATTAGCTAATTTAATCAATAATATTCATAGAATTATTATTATTAATAAGAATTATTAATCAACATTAATAATGACGGGCACCACCCTGGAATTAGGGACCAATAACCAAAACGTTAATCCAGTCTCAAAAGGGAAATATTCCCTCCAAAGGCCAGTATTTTAACACTACTTTACACTTAGGAGGCGAATAGCGAAGGTGAATCCGAGCACTAACTCTCATAACCAGTTGTTATTACAATATGAATGCACAACAAACACAGACAACTGCTATTTAAAATAAGAACATTTATTTACATACAGTAATCTTAATCAACAATAAACACTCTAACAACATTAATCTAAATCAATAGTTATCACAGCAGTAATTACTAATTAACAACACTTTAATAAACAAATGGATGTCCTACAATGCAGCTCTAAGCCCTAAACTAGAATTAAACAAAACACAAAGTGAGAGAGAGAGAGAGAGATGTGAGCGAAGGTGTGGGTTGGTATGTTGTGAGAAGGGGGGTGTGTGTGTGCGAGAGAGAGGAGGAGCAAGAGGGGAAGCTCACGGTGGCGTCACTACGTAAGTGGTTACGTCACGTGAGGGAGGAGTTAGGGAACCCCGAGGCGGCGTCACCACGTAAGTGGTAACAGTATAACAGTAAACAGTTAACACCGCAGCAGCAGGAATCCTAACTGCCGCGCGAGAGATGTACTAGCTGGGTTATTATTACTCAGATGCTCGGCAGGCAAACTCACGTTAGTCAGCCGTGCACTGGTCTTTTAATAATAAACTACAGCTACAGATCTTCACGTTTGGCAGGAGCTAACACAAGAGCACACAGTAATCAGACAGTCCGCAATAGTAAACAAAGCAACATAAACAAGCAAAGCAAAGCAGAGCAGAGCAAGTTAAATAAACAAAGCAAACAGACGGACTCGGCGGTCCGTACGTTCAGTATAAATCAACAATAGTTATTAACTTATTGGAATATACAATCTCACTAGTCTCTGCCCAGACACAAGCCTCTTACTTGAATCGCTTCTTCGGAGCGATAGTGGAGTATATCGTCGTTAATTGGTCCGGCGGCGTCGCGCTGGCTCGGACCATAACGGGCCGTTATGGAGCTCGTCAGCTGATGGACCGGTGTTACGGTTTATCAGGCGACCCTGTTAACTGGCGACTTTCAGCCGAATGAGTCTGTGGTTGTCGTAGTACGGCAGCTGTTTGAAAGCAGGAAGAGAATACGTAGCTGTCCTCGTGAATGCCTCTTTGTTTAGTATTTCATTACAATGTTTAAACATACCGGATTCGTCTTTGGAGCTTTGGAGTCTTGTTTGTGGAAACGTGTCCGCTATATTCTGCTCGCGTTTGAAACGTTGCTTGTTATGATGAATATGTTGAAATCAGGAAGAGCAGCGTCGCTCTTCCTGTAAGCTAATACAAGTTTCTAAATACACATATTCGTCTTTGGAGCTTGTTGTAGTAAACATGTGTCACGTAGAAGAACTCTCATCCCTTTAAGAAAACAAAAATGAATAAAATGTCAGGTTTTACGGGATTTGAACTCATACCAAAAATCACAGCTGTGAGACAGACGGAGGTTTCCTCCAATGCGCCTCCAGCACTGGGGTGGTTACACGTGAATGTCATATTTATCTCAAATATCATCCGCTAAGTAGTCGCTCTGAGACGCAGAAGGCAGCCAGATTAACTTGTGACCACACTGTCCGTGTGTACAGAGTAACAATATAATGAAATATAACATGGACAATCCATATGTCAAAAATGGATGCATATATTGTGAACATAACATCATGTACTCCCTGCAGTATTCTCTGCCTCTTCTCCCTTTGTATAAATAGTATGTTTTCCCCTTGAGAGGGTCATATGTTGTGCAGATTGATTGGCTACAAGTGAAATTTGTTTGCCTCTCCTAAATAAAAATAACTTGAGTGTTTGACTTCTGTGTTGTTGTCTGGGTCAATTCTCAATCCAGTGCCTTTTTGGTTTGAAAACATTTTCTTTATGGTGCAGCTGATGCGAGATCTTCAAACTTCAATATTTCCACGTGAATACAACAACAACAACATAAACAGACACTTATTTGTGTTGTAAATCAGATGGTGTGAAGTACACGGACAGTGTGGTCACAAGTTAATCTGGCTGCCTTCTGCGTCTCAGAGTGACTACTTAGCGGATGATATTTGAGATGAATATGACATTCACCTGTGACCACCCCAGTGCTGGTGGCGCATTGGAGGAAACCTCCGTCTGTCTCACAAGCTGTGATTTTGGTATGAGTTCAAATCCCGTAAAACCTGACATTTTTATTCATTTTTGTTTTCTTAAAGGGATGAAGAGTTCTTCTACGTGACACATGTTTACTACAACAAGCTCCAAAGACGAATATGTGTATTTAGAAACTTGTATTAGCTTACAGGAAGAGCGACGCTGCTCTTAATGATTTCAACATATTCATCATAACAAGCAACGTTTCAAACGCGAGCAGAATATAGCGGACACGTTTCCACAAACAAGACTCCAAAGCTCCAAAGACCAATCCGGTATGTTTAAACATTGTGTGGTGGTACTGAGTCAGAAGACTGAAAAACAGTTCCCATCCACATAATAATATAAAATAAAATGCCTTCTTAATAATAATAATGAACAAATGCCTCTATATTAACAAACAATTAAGGAAACTGAAATATTGGTTTGTGTTTTTCCTTTTACCCTCCTTTAAAGTTTCCCAAATAAACTACACTAAAGAAATGTGTATAAAGGGTTTCATTGAAAATCAACAAATGAATAGAATACAAAAATACAGCCTGCAGGCGTTAGGCTATTGTAAGGCAAGCCAACTGTTGCACAAATAGCTACCCTAATCGTCCCAGTGCTAGGTAACCCAATTGGTTGGCACTTAACTTATTTCCCCAACTAGGAGAGTCAACACTCTCAACAAACAAAACACAAAGATCACAGAATCCCAAAAGGGCCCAAAACAGACCAGAGTTTCTGGTAAAGCTGATAACACATGTTGCATTGAGTGAAGGAGAGATCAGAATGACACGGTGTGCAGGTTTTCCCTCTCTTTTAAAGCCCTACAGAAAGGGCGTCGTTGCACCCTGATTGGCCAAGAGGGGAATGCACCAAGCTGCTCTCAACTATCATTTAAGAGCCAGTCCCCACACCCTGCACAACAGGTGAACTGAATAACCCTCTAATCACTCAGCAACTCAACCAAAAAAACACCAGGGAAAAGGGAAACAACAGCAACACCAGAGAATTGGCAGCTGCCACAACTTGTAATGAAATACTAAACAAAGAGGCGGTCACGAGGACAGCTACGTATTCTCTTCCTGCTCTTCAACAGCTGCCGTAACCACGACAACCACAGACTCATCCGGCTGAAAGTCGCCAGTTAACAGGGTCGCCTGATAAACCGTAACACCCGGCAAACTCACGTTAGTCAGCCGTGCACTGGTCTTTAATAATAAACTACAGCTACAGATCTTCACGTTTGGCAGGAGCTAACACAAGAAGCACACAGTAATCAGACAGCAACAGTAAACAAAGCAACATAAACAAGCAGAGCAAGTTAAATAAACAAAGCGAAACAGGACGGACTCGGCGGTCCGTACGTTCAGGATAAATCAACAATAGCTATTAACTTATTGGAGTATACAATCTCACTAGTCTCTCCCAGACACAAGCCTCTTACTTGAATCGCTTCTTCGGAGCGATAGTGGAGTAGATCGTCGTTAGTTGGTCCGGCGGCGTCGCAGGCTCGGACCATAACGGGCCGTTATGGAGCTCGTCAGCGGATGACCGGCGGGCTGGACCTCCGTGTGCAGCGGAGGGGGAAGCAGCCAGAATGAAGGAAAGGCGGTGCGTTTGGGTACCTCCTGTGGCAACGTGAGTCGCAGTGGAAAAGGGGCGAGCTGCTCAGGTAGCGTGCTTTATCTCTTGGGCGTTTCCCCGGAAAGACCCCACGTTTCCTATTAGCCTCATCCAATAGGGGCTGCTCCCGTTTGGATTCAAATGAGATCTCGCGTGAAGACGCGAGATTTCATGAGCTGGCGGGTTTAGTCTTTGGCTGTTTTCGAAACCGCATACTATACTAGTAGTACGTACTGATTTGGCCAAAATGTAGTATGTAGTATGCAGTATGCGAACAAAAGCAAAATCTCCAGTATGCCAAAAATACCGGATGACGTACCTGATTTGGAAAAATTCTCCAGTATGCATCAGACCAGTCTACCTCGACCTACTGTATCCCCACAATGCAATGCCGCTGCCGACGGTCACTTTTTGGAAATTTTTTGTTAATGGCAGAAATGAAGGACTCGTCAACATCCCCGGTGACAGCGGTGGACAGGGAGGAATATAAAATGTTAAAAATAGACTATTATTTTTAATATAATATAAATGTATAAAAATAGCATATTATTTTTTAATATAATATAAATGTAAAATAGCATATTATTTTTTTCTAATTTAATGTAAGGACAGCAATTCATAAGTGCTACTGTCTATCTGTAACGAACGTAATCTTGTCCTACTAACGTTAACTTTTACCCATAGCAAAGCCGTAACTTTTTAAGTTTTTTTTAAGCTTTCCAAACCGGAAGCCCGCGAAACTCGGGCTCGCGCTACTACAAATAAACCGATTTACGTTCCATACTGCATACTACTGAGGATGCTGCAGTATGCAGTATGCAGTATGCAGTATTACTACTGCATACTGCTACTGCATACTGCATACTGCGCTCCTCAGTAGTATGCAGTATGCGGTTTCGGAAAACAGCCTCTGTTCTGTTATCAGGCTTTAAATCACCCATGTAGGCTGGTATCTTAGGCTTACTCCTAAGCTCTGCTCTAGGCCGCTCTTTGTCTCGTGAGGTCCCTACAGAGTCATTTATTTATTTATTTTGACAGGTTCCGTCCGCTATATTTTAAAACTTATCAGACAAAAACAGATCACACATTACTACATTAGTAACTACCTCTTCTGTTTGTAGTGGTGTGTATCCACCGGCCTCACTGCTTTTATTAATGTTGACCTTTGACCTGCAGCCCTGTGGTCCATCCTGAAGAGCTACCTGAGCTTCCCCATCAAATTGAGGATAGGAATCATTTCAGCCTTCGCAACCATTACGGTACAATATTATTATTAATATTATGCAACGTGGAAATATTTGTTGTTTTGTTTCCTTGAAAATTACACAAGTTCTACAGAAGTGTTATTTATGAATTTCTGCGAAAGAAAATAAGATTTAACACAAGTTAAAGAGTTTCTTAAAGAATCTGAGGTGTGAGACTGTATATCAGAATCAGAATAAGTCCAGATTTTATTGATTCCCCGGGGGGGTTATCGGGGCGTTGCTGTTATATACACATAAAGAAATGTAAGAAAATAGAAATTAAGAAGTAACACGTTAATTATGTATATAATGCTACATTATAAACACAATATATGAAATATAAGTTATAAAATTCAAAATAAAAATATAAGAAATATGACATTATGTACAAATACTGCATTAAGACGTGCAATATAAAACATATAACCACAGTGCAAATACTAAATACAATACAGAGTGGGTTCTATTAAATGTGTTAAATATAAATGCCAGAATGGTATATATATAACTAAATAAATAAAGAGTATTGCACAGTTGAATTAGTGCACACATTATCGTAAATGTTAAGATTTGTAAACATTTTACATTTACCCACCTCGGGGTTGGATGGAGGGGCAGTTAGATTGGGTTGATTTGTATAATATAATACATATATTTTAACATATTCCAAGCTGAATTAATGTTTTCAGTTGTTATGTAGTCATTTCTTTATATCATCTGTATCATTTTTTAATGATAATATGAATATTAAACCAAAAAGCTGATGTACATCTAAGATATAAAGCGTGGGAACGACATGTGTTGCACGATGGCGGCGATTGCTCTGTGTCTGACGTTGGGTTTGGAGGAATATTGGACGACGCCGCCGGTAGAAACTACAGTCGATGACTTCAACAGAGTGAAATACCAACCCAAACCCTCCCTCACCTGACCTCTGACCTCTGACCCCTCACCGAAAACCAAAGAGTTCAATTAAACTACACCATCCACTCTCTTTCAGGACCTGATTTTGTTTTCATATTTATATTTGACAGAATGCCAAAGCCTCAATCTGAACAGATGTTTGAACACTTTATCCCGTCATGAAGGAACGGCAGCTGGTTGTGATGAAATGTTTGCTCTAGTCTTTGAAGTATGAGTTATAAATAAAATTTATTTTATCAGTGACGTCTGTGTTCTTTAGTTGTAGTTTCCTCCTGCAGCCACCAGATGGTGACGATGATGACATTAAGCAGGTCTGTTTGTCTCAATCACTAAAAGCTTCAATGTTGAATCACTTATTTATAATTAAATGCAGATGCATTACACACCACAATACTTGCACATGAATAAACAAATGTGATTTATATCAAGGGAAGTATGTTACGTTATGGAAGTTAAGGAGACGAACAATCAAACAGTAAAACCTGTCACTCATATAATAAGAATGTGGTGATATGGTGCTGCTAGTAAACACATCATATTGTTATAATATAAATAATAGGGCTGTCAAAGATCGAAGGTACTAGTATCCTATGAAACTAGAAAATCTTAATATCTATCTATCTATCTATCTATCTTAATATCTATCTATAATATCTATTAATCAATCTATCTATCTATCTATCTATCTAAAACGGAGCGTTTCAGACAGAAGGTAAATACAAGGTATATTCAGGCAGACAGTATGAGGAAAATAAAGTGTTTTTTTACATTAAAGCATGTAAACATGTTCTAGTAGAAACACAAAATACAAGTATGAACCTGAAAATGAGCATGATATGGGACCTTTAAGTCCAAGTAAAGTTGATTTTAACATCAGCCCAAGGATTATACATGTCTTATTAATGTGTGCACACAAAAATAACAATAACCCATTCACAGTGTGTGTTAATGCTGAAATTACCCCAAACATTGGCCGGCAGAGGTGGTCTGACTTAATTGTGGTGACTAAAGTCTTCTTTAAGCTGCTGTTTGGTAGCTAAATGTTTGTTTATACATAGTGCTCCAAACAAACAACATTCAAAGCTCCAACACTTCACAACATGAGTTTATTCACCATCATGTCCATCCCTGTCTGTCACTTTCTAATCAGGTTTAATCCATAAATTATACATAAACAGCACATGATGTCCTTATAGAGAACAGTCACCAACTGTTTGATCTAATCAGCAGCACCTGGTAACTACCTGGCCCTGAGGCCTGGATTACCTTCTTCTTTGGTGCTTATTGCAGTTGGCAAACCAGTTTATAGGTGGATTACCTACTGGACTAGAGTGTGGAGCAGGAGATTGGCAGGAAAAAAATAAAATTAAAATGAATAATAATAATAATAATAATAATAATAACTAATAATAATAACTAATAATAATAATAACTAATAATAATAATAATAATAATAATAATTAAATTCTCTCCATTATTCCTGTTGCCCTTAAGTAATTAATTATAAGATTGTGTACTTTCTTAGATGTCTTTCCTAGCAGATTCCCCATTGTAATATTTCCATCATTTTACTGGTCCAGACCAAATTGTTGCCGAAAATCACTGGCACACTGGTTTAGCAAAAGAAGAAAGACACTTTATTAATCCCCGAGGGGAAATTACATTTTTACACTATGTTATTTTAAATAAGACATACACACAGGCCCGAAATACACACATATGCACAAACATGACCTAGATACTTGCATTAATGGAGAGGGGTTTGGTTTCCCTATGGACTGAGCTACTAAGGCCCCATTGTCCCTGCTTTATATAGCAGGGACAATGCACAATACACTGATTAAACCAGATATAATATTACATATATATATAGTCTCTTCCAGTTCAGGCGCCATACGAGCTGCAGCAGCAACAGCTACTTATCCTGTTCATATTTTTATGATCCTTACCGATAACATCTGTATCTTTTTGTCATTGTGTAACCTATATATTTTGGATTTTACACCTTATTGAGATTTATGTTTTCACTCTGTCACAGGTAGAGTGTTTGTGGCTTGACTCTCTGTTTCGGGACACTCAGCTCTTTAACAGGGGGACACAGGATTTCCTCTGGAAGGCCAGACTGATGACTGATAACTTAATTTCCAAGTTCACCTTTGACCTGCACAGAAAATGAGCATGATGTGCACATAAAACCAGAACGTCTCAGAATGTGTTTGTAAAGACAAACTGTTGAAGAGCCCAAAGAGACACCTTCACAATGTTTGTTCAGCCCAAACCTCAACATTATCACTAATTACATAACATTATTAACATTATTAAAATGGTTTTCTAAGCTCTTTGTATGTTTTTATGTAAAACTCTTAATTGTAAAGTAACTAAAGCTGTAAGACAATGTAGATGGTTAAAAAGAACAATATTATTATAGTATAAATACTCAAGAAAAGTACAAGTACCTCAAATTTGTACTTAAATAGGCCTACAAGACTTGGTAAATGCGTTTAGTTTCTTTCCACCACTGCCTGAAATCTGAACGGGAGAAGTTTTAAATCTGCTCACTGGCTTTCTTGCTGGCAAAGGCTCATGGGTATTGTAGTATTTAGCGCCATTTCCCATACCAAACTGATGGGGAGAAAAATATGGTGGACAGAACCTGCCAAAATAACAAATAAATGAATGAATAAATAAATAAATATGTCATTAAATGTAGCAATAAATATGATCAAAATAAATGTAGCCATTAAATGCAAAAATAAATAAATTAATTAAAAAATGAATTAAAATAAATACATAAATAAATAAATAATAATCAGGGGGTCAGGGTGCATGACTATAACTACTACTACTACTACTAGCTTTTATTCCATATAAAAAAAATGCAAAAAGAAATGCAAAAAAGAAATAAATAAAAAATAATTGCAAAAATAAATAAATAAAAATACATGAAAGAAGAATAAATACATTTAAAAATTAATAAAAACATCATGACTTTAATAAATAAAAGGGAATTAAACAGGAGGTTAAATAAATAAGGGAATTAATAAAAAGATAAACAAATTAAGCAAATTAAAACAGAAATATCAATGTATGTTACATTTTATCGATTAATTAATAGCTACATTTATTTTTTTTTATATTATTTTTGCTACATTTATGATATTTATTTATTTATCGAGTCATTTAATTTATTTATTCATTTATTTTTTATTTGTTAAAAATTATCAAGGAGACTATCTATTAGGATGTTATGTAAAAGGAAACATTTGAAATGGGGATTCACAGTGAGGAAACATACTTGATTTCCAATCTGAATGATTCAGTCATTCATAAACTGTACACAGTGTACAAATCAGCTGAAGTCTTAATGTTACATAACTTCCAGGATTGTGAGATCTTTTGCTTGAACATTGAGTTTTAGGTGGAATTTCCTGATGTGGGTGTTGTTGCAACATAAACCGCTCCTAACATCCTGTTTCAGGGCTGTTGCTTTGAAACTATGCCCCTGTACCATTTCATGGATTCTTGGCAGGAGATCTAGCATCCGGCGCCGCCCTGGCTACGCATTCTTGTTTTTCTTATTAAATACTCTACTAACTGGATGGAAATGAGTAATCCAAACTCTCTAATTACTTTCTGATTCTCTAGAATCTGGTCAGAGCGTGCCATGCTGCTGGACCTCAGTCAGACATGTGGTGCTGGGAAGAGTCACCACAGTCCCAGTGTTTATGTTTGTGTGAATAAATCATTAAAAACGATAATGGAATCATAAAAATATTGTAAGACCTGAGGGCTGTAGATATATCAATAAATCATCTACATTCTGTGAGAGACGGCTGCACGTGTTGCGTTACGATCCATTATGTAACGTTCATACTCTTACTCCGATGTGGTTTCTCGGTAATGCAATGCATTAAGACAACAAACCACAGCCTTACAGTCAGACCTGTCACAGTTTAGGGGGAAACAAACCTTCATAATGACAGACTGAATATACACAGTCATCACTCAGGACAAACACAGTGTTCAGTGCTGCCGTTGGATGAAAGCTGCATTGAACTGTAATTTTTATTTATATTTATTGCAGATTGATACAGACATGTTACTGCAGGACAAAATATTATAGATCTAGAAAGGTTGCGCTGATCAAAAGATATTGTGGGTTCAGACCAGATGTGTGGACTCGAGTCAGATTCAAGTCACAAACTTTGAATGACTTAAGACTCGGTTTGACAAAATCCCAAAAGACTTGCAACTCGACTTGGACTTCGGCCGTTGCCAACTTGTTTTTAGGCTTCACCAACTTGTTTTTGACCAATCGCCATCTTGGTTGTTTAGCCGTCACCATCTTGGTTTTTAGCCGTCACCATCTGGTTTCTGGCTGTTGCCCTCTTGGTTTTTGGCCGTCGCAAACTTGTTTTTATCCATCACCATCTTGGTTTTTAGCTGTCAGCATTTTGGTTTTTATCCATCACCATCTTGGTTTTTAGCTGTCAGCATTTGGTTTTATCCATCACCATCTTGGCTTTTAGCTGTCATCATCTTGGTTTTTAGCTGTAGCCATCTTGGTTTTTAGCCTAAACCCTAAAGCATCCCCTGCTTTATGGTGTATTTGACTCTAAATGGGACCATAATTTACTAAATGAACATCATGCTGTATTGAAGAAGACTTGAAACTAGTGATTGAGACCATAAACTCATGTTTACAATGTTTACTGAGGTAATAAATCAAGTGAGAAGTAGGCTCATTTTCTCATAGACTTCTATACAATCAGACTTCTTTTAGCAACCAGAGGAGTCGCCCCCTGCTGGCTATTAGAAAGAATGCAGGTTTAAGGGACTTCCTGCATTGGCTTCACTTTCAGACCTGGAGATGATAGCCCACTGGTCTTTACAAAGAATCAAATGTACAAATATAACTGCTGAAATTTTAATGTGACTCCATAACATCTTAATTACAGCATGTGTATTTATGCCACCGTTTGAAGAAGGCAGTAAAACATGATCTGTATCTGGATATGGAAAAATGCACATTACTGCATGAAGAAGACAAATGGAAAAACAGTGAAGTTCTTTTGTTTATTCTGATAGTTTGGGGATTTTTTTGCAGCAGTCGGGGGAGTTTCCATTCTGCAGGTAAAAACGTGAACACTGGGTATTTTATAGGCCAATTCTGGTATTTTTAAACTCATATTTATATTTGCATGAGAATTATAGCTCAGTGCCACATATGATTAGTCTCTGCTGTCTTTTACAGCACATCAAGTTTATAGATACCAGCATCATTTTTAATCTGTGTGACCTTTTGAAATGTTCTCTCGTGTGAGTGGGTTTGGCGGCTTGATCTTTAGAGGAATTCAAACTATTTTCAGTTGAGCTGCTCGTCTCTACATGTTGAACTAACAAAAGCTATCATTTTCAATAAACCTCCTGCACAAAAGATATTTAGGGACTGTATGAAAATGAATGACTAATAAAATCAACATGCAGCGTTGCTCATAACTGACATTTTGGTCATATTAGTGACAAGACTTGAGTACAACTTTCAGGTACTTGACTTGAGTATTTCCAAGTTTTCCTACTTTTTACTCCACTTACTAGTTACTGGTTACTTTACAGATAAAGAATAGAGTAAAAACACATAGTTTAAGATTAAACGAGCGGTTTCTCAACTTAAGTACAGAAGTTACGTGACAAAAACTACTTTAGGAAAAGATTGTGGTTTAGATTAGAATAACTCCGGAGGTGCCGTGACTTAAGTACGGAAGTTATGTGATCGCTCTTTATGCTTCCTGGTTTACGATTACGTAGATTACATACAAATTATTTTTGTGAAAAAATTTACGTTTCTATGTACACGAATCAATACATAAAATTTTGTGACTATTTCACAAACTGCTGTGCGACTGGGCTGGTCATTCGTATATATATCCCAAGAAATCAGTTCATATTTAATTAACGTAATCATGAACCGGGAAGTATATAAACCAACAAACGCCGTGTATGGAGGAGGTCGGGCCAAAATTTGTGGGTCTAAAAACACCAGACTCTCACCAGGAGGCCGTTGTTCATGTCCCGTGTGAAACCAGAAGTTAACGTTGATTTATTTACGATTAAGTTACGCCACTTGTGGAGTTATTTTAACCCAAACCACGATCTTTTCCTCAACCTAACTAAGTAGTTTTGTTGAAAACGGACGTTTATTTTGAAAAGACTGGAGCAGAAATTGACGCTGGCGTTCGTAAGAAAACGCATGAAAAATACTTTTAGAAATATATCACACAAACTCTACGTTGAATTAAGTAAAAAATCACAATCTTGTTTCAGCTCTTTTATAATATAGTAAATCTAAGAAGGGAAGGCTAAAATAAAATATAAATTTGGGGTAAAAGAATATAAAATACACCCCCTCATTTCTTTCCCCTCTAAAACTTTTCATACAGTCCCATAAGGGGGATTAGTGATTGCTCTGTTGTAACATGTCTGGTGGGTTTTTTAATGCTCGGCTTAAATCTTTGTCATTGGATAAACTTCTTTATAGATCTGAATTCCCAACTTCTTACTGATTAAATGAAGTTTGAATGTAAGCGTCTGATTAAAGTTGCTCAGATTTCGCCCCCAGAGACAAAATTAAACTTTCTTTTCATCTCAACTGTTGCTGTTTCATTCTCGGTGAAGTGAAAGTAAAAACTTGTTTAGAATCAAAATGTAGCTTATCATGGGTGTGGTAGTAACTGTCACATCCTTGTGGGCTGAAAACAGACGCTGTTTCCTGGCGTGCAGACGTTTTGGTGTCATGTTCGGACAACTGCCGTTTGGTTAACCGAGTGAAGAACTAGGAGGGTTTTCTTCTTGCACAACTCGCCACTATGAGGTTCAAATTTCACTTCAGCTATTATCTGAAGGTTTACTGGTTTTTTTTGACACAGGTGTCACATCAGGTCAGACAGCATCATTCACAAAACTATAAAAAACAAACACAAAATACATTTGACAGAAGTGAGCTGCAGTTTTTCATTTTTTTAAACTCTCAATCAATCAACTAGTTATAGTTATATAGTTAGTTATAGTTATATAACTAAGTTATATTAAAACAAATCAACATTTTTTATTTTTATTTAATGCAGCTCACACATGAAATTTCCTCAAAGAAGCCACAACATGAACTACCGGTATGTATGTATCGGGATTTTTTTAAAGCCAGAATCAACATATATATATGTATATATATATATATACATAAATTATATTAAAAAAGTTAACAAAAATCACAATAAATCATAATATTGAATCACAATACTTAAAAATCACAATACATATGGAATCAGTATCGTGATAGTATCGAATCGGGAGATAGGCGTATCGTCCCAGCCCTAATGAAAATTCTGAGATGAGGCTTTAAAATTAAAATAATCATCTAAAAAAAAAAAAAAAAAAAGTCCCAATAAGAAAGAAAAAGTCTGCCCGATGACTATGATACTTCTAAGACTCTTAAAACATAAAGAAATACATGTGAAAATGAAATTATAATGAAACGGAAGAACCCAAAAGGTTTAATATTTGTGATTGATGTAATAAGAGGATGGAAACGGCGTGATTATAGGGAAGTAAATTATCATTTTATTTCACAAATGGTTCTGTATATATTTTACACAATTTATTCACACGTTTCAAAATGTCTTTTTTATGTATATATTTAATATTCTGACGTGTCTGATGACGGAGTGAATACAGCTGCAGATCATAACAGGCTGATTTAGATGTATAGACCAGTGGATGAACACTGACGGCTAACTGACCCCGCTCAATCAGCGTCATTAGATTATGGGCTGCAGCTGCGGTCGCTCTGCTCTGACTGTGTGACAAAGTGGTTCCCAAGCGGCTAATAGGCCTCCTCACTTATACTGTTAGTTCTGTTTGTTGTTTCTGACGGATACAAAGAAGCCTGAAGTTTATTCATTTACATAGAAGTACTAACGTCTTTTACTTAAGTAAAAGTAGCAATACCTAAGTGTAGCAATGCTGTTACAAGTAAAAGGCCTGCATTCAAAGTAAACGTACACAAGTATCATCAAAATATACGTAAAGTAAGTAAAAAAGGTAATACTTTATAATAACCGTTTATAAATGGTAAATTGATAGTTAATTAAACTTACTAAATAGCAATTTTACTGTTAACAAACAATGAAATGATAATTAATAATGTTTACCATCTTGGTTTTTGGCCGTCGCCATCTTGTTTTTTTACTGTAGCCATCTTTGTTTTTGACCAACGCCACCTTGGTTTTTGGCCGTCGCCATCTTGGTTTTTTGTCGTCACCATCTTGGTTTTTGACCATCGCCATCTTGGTTTTTGGCCGTCACCATATTGGTTTTTGGTCGTCACCATCTTGGTTTTTGGTTGTCGCCATCTTGGTTTTTGGCCGACACCATATTGGTTTTTGGTCGTCACCATCTTGGTTTTTTGGTTGTCGCCATCTTGGTTTTTGGTCGTCACCATCTTGGTTTTTTACTGTAGCCATGTTTGTTTTTGACCATCGCCATCTTGGTTTTTGGCTGTTGCCATCTTGTTTTTTGTCCGTCACCATCTTGGTTTTTGGCTGACACCATCTTGGTTTTTGACCGTCGCCGTCATAGTTTTTTGTCGTCACCATCTTGGTTTTTGGCCGTCACCATCTTGGTTTTGGCCGTCACCATCTTGGTTTTGGTTGTCGCCATATTGGTTTTTGGTCGTCACCATCTTGGTTTTTGACCGTCACCATCTTGGTTTTTTACTGTAGCCATGTTTGTTTTTGACCATCGCCATCTTGGTTTTTGGCCGTCACCATATTGGTTTTTGGTCGTCACCATCTTGGTTTTTGGTTGTCGCCATCTTGGTTTTTGGCTGTCACCATCTTGGTTTTTTACCGCCAACATCTTTGTTTTTTTACTGTCGCGATCTTGGTTTTTGATCGTCGTCATTCTAAAACCTCTTTAACCAATAAATATATTGGAGTAAAAATTACAATTTGGGCTTCCAAAATGTAGTAGAGTAGAAGGATAAAGTACCTCACAATGAAACTTACCAGGAGTTACATTCCCCTACTGGCGCAGTGTAGTATTCTGGAGCGATGTTTTTTCATGCATTGGTTTTTCTTATTCAAGTCCAATTATTGTGACATAATAAGTAACACCGTCGATAACTGACCAGTTGTTCTCTTCTCTAATACAAAATGGATGCAAGGAGCGAGCCAAGCTGAACAGATAATCATAACATGACACACAAAACCATCTGAGGAGTAAAGCGTTTAGCATTTTACAGAAGAAGCACCATACATAGAAAAGTTGTTTATGAAGGTGAAGCTGCTGACTTTGAAAAGGGCAGCTGTCTTATAGTAACATCATGGAACATGACTGCGATCAATGCACACTCTAAGTGCTCTACATAAAACGGATTACTGGGCTACTGGTACATGACGCTGTCCACTTCAGACAGGCCGATATTACAGGGATAATTTAATTTTGTGGAATGTAATAATGTAAATGTGAGGCGCCCTTGGCATGGCATATAAGAAAAAGCTTTTTATGTAATGAAAAAAAAAAAAAAAAAAACGGTTTCTTTTTATGATTCTAGTGTGCTGGTTTGGTTTCCTACATGAGGGGGACACAATGCATTTTATAAATAGACATAAATAAATAAATAAGAAAAAACATTATTGATCCCCAGAGAGGAAATTCAGTTGTTGCAGAAGCACAAAGCCAAATAAAAAGTAAAGGAAATACATAAAAAAGAATAGAATACAAAATGAAAAAAAAAAATATATACAAGAGCATATGGAGACAAAAATATCGCAAGGTAAAGTGAAAGTAGTCTGATTAATAGCAGCAAGTCTATTTTAACAGTGTAAACCAGAATGATGTAATATAATGTAATATATATGTTAACAGAAATATAATATAGAATATGATGCAAAACTCAGTAACATATTAACAAAATATAGTAGGATATATATTTTCTTGATGAAAATTCTGATGGAATATGAGATATAGTATAAAGTGAAAGGTAGTACTACTATAATATATCAAAATATAACAATATATATATAGTCAGTAGGCGATTTGAGGGCGAATGAGGGAGGAAGTTAGAATCACCATATAGCTCTGAATTATCAGTAAATGAAAAAAAATTGCGTGATCATTTGTAATTAATCGCAATTAAATATTTTATTCGATTGACAGTCCTAATAAAAAATTTAATTCAGTAAACATATAAGTAAGTAAATATATAGGAACGTAAGTAAGAAAACAATAAAAAAGTGATGTAAAAAAAATGGAGGAAAACATATAAGTAAGTAAATATATGATTAAATAAATTAATTTATAATAACTAAGTGATTAATCACAATTAAATATTTTAATTGATTAACAGTCCTTATCTCTGTTAAGACAGTTATTAATGGAGGAAAGAAGAAAAACATCAATATAACAGCTGATTACACACTTTTAAATGGTCAGCTTGGTCAAAACCTGGTGACTGCAAAGGCCACAAACACAGAGCATTATGGGATGTTACCTGTTTAATCGTATCCTGTAGTACACCTGTGTGGGAGCATCTACATTCATTACGTTTACTCATGTTTATCTTTGCTTTCATTTCCCTATTAGCGTCCTAATGGTGAAATAAAACCCCGGCTCAGCTGCGTTGAGTGGATACAGATGGAGATGGAAAGCAAAGGAGCAGCCGTGGTAAACAACCCAGAGACAATGTGATTGTAGCTATCGGTCATCTGCAGGTCAGGCTGAGAGCGAGGATATAAGACAGTTACGCAACTCGGCAACAAGTCCGCTCAAACACAATAATACAAACCCTCAACTCTCCGACACACGGACTGTTTACACTGAGGGATTCTGCTCAATGACGGGAAATCAGGCTTTACAATAAACAAGGAAATAGAGGAAGAGGATTCTTCTAGAACTATCTAGTTTATATTATAAATTATATATATATTATATATTTTGAGCCTTATAAATAAAGCTGACTTGACTATCGGATGGATCGTGACCGTATTTTCAACCCGTTCTCACTCCCAGCTTGTCAAATACCGCCATTATGTAAGTGCCCCTCAGTACTGGAAACCAACGCAGTAACAGTTTGTGACGAAACGGGCTTTAAAACTAACTCCAATGTAAACCCACCCGGGGCATTATTTGATGGTCGGAGCAGTGACGTAGTATTAATAGCGTGAAAGTGGGTAAAACAATCACAGGACTTTCAACCAGGAAACCGTGTGAAACCAAAAGTAAACGTTGACTTGTTACTATGCTTGTTACGTAACATTACGTAAGAAAGTCTGCTAAGGACACTTGTTACTTATTTAGGCTAGTTACGTTGTTATTTTACGCTTTTACTTTACGTTGTTACGTTAAACTGTTACATTAAGCTGTTACATTAAGCTGTTACATTACGCTGTTACGCTGTTACGCCGTTACGCTGTTACGCCGTTATGCTGTTACGCCGTTACACTGTTACGCTGTTACGTTGTTACGTTGTTACGTTGTTACGTTGTTACGTTGTTACGTTGTTACGTTGTTACGTTACGTTGTTACGTTGTTACGTTGTTACGTTGCGTTGTTACGTTGTTACGTTGTGTTGTTACGCTGTTACATTACGTTACATTGTTACGTTACGTTACATTGTTATGTTATGTTACGTTACGTTACGTTACGTTACGTTACGTTACGTTACATTACGTTGTTACATTGTGCTGTTACGCTGTTACGTTATGTTGTTATGTTATGTTATTATGTTATGTTGTTATGTTACGTTGTTATGTTACATTATTACATTATTATTATTAGGACTGTCGAAGTTAACACGATAATAACGCGTTAACGCAAATTTGTTTTAATGCCACCGATTTCTGTGTTCCGCTGTTTGTGTTCCGTGTGAAACCAAAAGTAAACACTAACTTTATGCTTGTTACGTAACATTACGTAAGAAAGTCTGCTAAGGACAGCTGTTATTCATTTAGGATAGTTACGTTGTTACGTTTCGTTGTTACGTTTCGTTGTTACTTTACGCTTTTGCACATTGCTTTTGCATTACGCTTTTGCCTTACGCTTTTGCGTTAATTAAAAAATATACGCTGTATTTGTCACATATCTTGTTCTGGACCAACCTGTTGGACAGACAGATAAACTCAAAGTCACTATCATTGCCATCATTTAGTCAAATTGAAATATAGTCAAATTTTCTGCATGTCTATATTCAGTCTATTACAGTAAAGGCTCTTGAGAATAGGAAGTTCACTACTCACATAACATGGCAGCTTGACATCTCTCTAACGGCTGAGGTCATGGGAATGTCTGCACCAAAGTAAAAAAAAAAAGCAGCAACCACAAAAGACTGAGAAACCCCTTAGTGAATTGTGGAGAACATTTTTATGTCAGGTACTTTAGGGAAAACTGAAGGGTAATACCAGAGTTCAAATCCAAATAAACTAATAAACTGGGAACATTTCTGCATCATCATTGATTTATAGTTTGGATTCTTGGCTCTGCCGGGGAGGAAGCTTGAATCTCTCACAGTAACACCATTGTGTTTTATGAGAGGTGTGTTCCTCTCTGAGCAGATAGCTAATGAGTGTGGAGGGAGTCTTCTGTAAAGTGCTGACTCCTCTTCTCGGCCTCCTCATGAACTTGATTATGTCCCATCATCATTAAAAGCTCTGTAAACCACTGCTAATGAGGTTTCTCTTTCATGTTTTTCCAACACATTCTCACTCCCAACTCGTCAAATACCGCCGCTTGGTCAGTGCCCCTCGGCGTCAGAGACCGACGCACGGGGTACCCCTCTTACGTTACTTTTGGACAGCATGTCAAGATACTCCCGTTACACGCGTAGTGTTCTTTCAATATAAACTTCAGTTTTCACAATAAATTAGGTTTAGGCAACACAACCACTTAGGTAGGGTTAGGAAACAGTCGTGGTTGACGTTAACTTCACGTGACTAGCGACTCACGTGACTCACGAAACTGATTATACTAACAACTCTTCGTGAATAACAATACTAACAATACTAACAATACCAACGACTCACGTGACTCACAAAACTGATTATACTTACAACTCTTCGTGACTAACAATACTAACAATACTAACGACTCATGGGACTAACGATACTGATGACTCACATGACTAATGGGTATGACGATGCTAACGACTCACATTACTCACAGGACGACTGACGACTCACGTGACTTACGGGACTGACGGTACTAACGACTTAGGTAACTAGCGACTCATGTGACTCACAGGACTGACGATACTGACGACTCATGCGACTAGCGACTCTCGTAACACAGGATACTACTCACGACTCACGTGACTTACAGGTCTGACGATACTAATGACCCACGTAACTACAGACTCACGTTACTGACGCACCCTAACCTTAACAGTTTCCTTCTGGGGCAGGGTCGGCGCCAGAGTGTTAGGGGCGGACGTGCAATCAGCTTTGACAGGGGGGGTATTTTTTTCGTTGTTACGTTTCGTTGTTACTTTACGCTGTTGCGTTAATTTAAAAATATACGCTGTATTTGTCACAAATCTTGTTCTGGACAAAGATATGTGACAAAGGTATTCCCAGATACCTGGGAAGGTATTCCCAGGTACCTTTATTAAGTGTATCTTTAACATTATCATGTTTCATGAAAGAAATAAACTGACAGAGAGGTGTATACATACTGCCACTTATGCGCACAGGTGCGCACAGCACGCATACACATGCTGTTATGTCCACAAAAACAGGTATAAACTAACACCGTATCCTAACTGGATGCGGGCGTCCGACTATCGCGCTGCATCGCTCATCGGACGCTCTATGTCCACACTGAGTATGTTAAATCTGCACTTCTGTTACATCATGTAAACAAACCAGGAACATATCAGCTGTGAGCTCCAGATCAGACTGGAGCTGAAGACGTAACCGCCTCAAAGATGGGTTAGTAGTACTTGTTATCTTCCTACGTTCGTACTTTTTTTTTTATCAGAAAACACACGTTTTATTTTTTATACTTACTGGAAATAACATACGATATAGCCAAGAGCAAGTAGGTTGTTATCTAGTGATCTTCTCCAGCCAGCTGCCACCTTATTATGGTTTCTGTTTTGAAAGGAGGAAGAACTGGAGGCTACAGATAACTCCTCAGGCACGCCCTGCGTCTTACTAGTGCCAGGGTCAAAATGTGCACACACGCAATTAACAGGGAGATAACCAACACATTAATCTAACAGTCTGAATGATTTCTTAATAACTATAATTTAAGTTAATAAAGACTAAATGTGGATGTTTCACTCACCAGTTGTTGTCCCTGCTCAGCCTGCTGTAGTGTAACATTAGTCCGTTGTTGTATTCCACAATACTGAACAGAATAATCCAAACAGGTAGAAAAAGTAAGATGTGAGAGGAGCACAGGATGCTTTTTACTCTCTTGGTCCTAATTGTGCTTTAATGCACCAGGTTTATAGGTCTACTTTCTCTCATTTTTTTCTATTGAGCTAGATTAAAAAAAACAAAAAACAAAAAACAAACAAACACGCAAACGGAGCGGATCAAAACGAGGCTTCTTACTGAAATACTGTAGTGACGGCTCATATTTCCCAGAGTTTCCATAGTTGTATCTTTGCGCTGTGTGTTCGTGTTTTATTTGAACCATTAGTGAGGTGGCTGTTATATTTTTTGACAGGTAGCTCGAAATAAAATTTCACTTGTGAACTTTATTACATATAACTGCGAGCGACAATGCCTGTCAGTAATCAAGTTAATATTTTCATTTACATCGGGAACAACTGACCCGGTTTTCTCGGCTCATTTTATCTAAACTAATCAGCCGTTCCGCTCAATATGAGTGACAGGAAAAAAATAGGAACCGTGTATCCGATAGAAGTTCAGACAAAACGTCGTTGTTGTTCGCAGCCAGTTAGGACACACCAATAGAAAACAATGTAATCAAGCCCAAGTACATGTCCTAGTTGTTTCCTAAATGCAAAACTATCACTGTTTTGTGCTTTATTTTGTGCTGTCCCGTGCCTTGCCTTAAGTCCCTATTCAACTGTGGATTCAATGGACGACGCAGGGAGATCTGTGGGTTACGAATTTCCTTTAAATTACAGCTGCTCTTTAATTGGTCTTCTAACATGGGAAACTGTCTAAACACGCCTAAACTTAATTTCATGTCGATTTTCTTGACTTCATAACATTTAAATCTGTCTTTGATATATGAACCCATCCAGAAAAATCCGTTGACAGTGTTGGAAATAGAAGCTGAAGGTTTCTGTAGATGCAGCACTGCTGGTGGAGCTCAGGTTCTATTTATGTTGTGATAAAGGTGGAACATATATGGACAACCGGCCTCTTTATCAGGTACTCCAAGATCAAAGGTCAAAGTCTGATGATTGAGAGTCCTTCTGTCTGTCGTCAGATCAGCCAAACACATTCCTACACGCTTGTCTCCGCTGAAACACCGTCAGGAAGTGATACCCAAAATACTGTGGCGGCCACACGACCTCTTACTGCTCAGTCCCCAACACATGCTCAAAGAGTCTTGTACTTCTATAAGTCCAACATGGCAGAGACTGAGTACAACATGTTTTTCACTTATTTCTAGTAGTATCTAATGATGCAGGTATGTGGTGAGGTTTGGAGGTATCCATCTCTGACATTGCTGCTGCCGCCACGATACAACAAGGGTTATACTGTACCTCGTCAAAACCCCCCCCAAAAACCCCCCAAACTCGCCCATCTGCATGGCAAGATACCACCAACGGTAAGTGGTAAAATGTGTTTATTTGTGATGATATGACCCCTTAAAAAGACTTCAACTGTTGGCTGTTGTTTGATAACATGTTATATAAGAGGACGACTGTCTGCTGCAACCACAACTAGCTCAGCAGAGGCAACTACCTAAAACTCACAGCCTCGTTTCAGAAGCCAGAGTTTACAGGAAGTCCTCATCTTTCCCCGAAACCCCGTTCTACTTTCAACATTGTGTGGTTTCACATACAGACATACTTGGCAACCTTTAAGTTGCAGTAGGCAGTATATTTCTGCCGTCATTGGGCAAAAATTCCTTAATAACCATTCAGCATATTGTAATTCAAGTGTTCTGAGAGAAAACTAGACTTCTGCACCTCCTCATGGCTCTGTTTTCAGGCTTTAGAAAATAAACCCCTTGACAGGAGTCTTTGACCAATCACTGGTCATTTCAGAGAGAGAGCGTTCCTATTGGCTGTGCTCTGGTCATGTGACAACCTCAACCTGATCTCTACATGGCTGCCGCGTCACAAACTTTCTCATTTTACAGCTAAACCGTGCACTACAAGATGATTCTGAAAACATTTGAGGAGAGAAATAGGCATTAACGTAACAGAATATTGATTCATATTTGATCAGCGCTGCCTAGTTTGACCGTTTGGTCGGAGTTCGCGAGTGATTGACAGCCGGCTCTCATAGACGGCAGCTGGACAGCAGACCTCAGATCAGCTCTGACTGCTTGTTTTCCTCCGGTCTATGAAATCTTGCAGATGCCGCTAGGAGCACACAGAGGAACATGATTTTTTTTCAGGTTACCTGTTTCATGTACTACTGTCACGATATAGCGACCGTTTTATAAAGATGAATTATTCAGTTTTCTTTCTTCAGAATTAAAAGTAAAATTAAAAGTAGACCTATTTAACATAAAATTGCTGGTGCAGTGAACTTATTATTTTGTTATTTTCATTCTTTAAAAGTCACCAGAATGCAGAAAACAGTCCCTGAAACTCTAATGTTTTTTCTCCATCCCTATTTTTGAGGTGTCAAGGTGGGCAAGTATGACCACAACTCAAACGGCGTTGTGTCGCGGAGCATCTCTTCCACGGGGAAAACACATTTGGTGTAGCTTTATTGTCGTCCAAGTGGAAACAATAGGGCTTAAACACGCTGTACAGCGCCAGAAACAAGTTGAGATAACGAAAAGGGAAAAAAAAAGGTGTGAAAATTTGCTTTAAATTGGGTGAATTGTGACCACGGGTGGAAACCGGGAGAGGGTGATGAAAAACGGGAGGGTTGGCAAGTATGGATACAGAAGCTGCAATATATGTATACAAAGAGAGACAAAGAGCAAGAAAAAAACAAATGAAAATGCTGCATCACTGCGCAGTATCTCACAAAGCTTAGCTTAATATGACATCTTTCACCACAACGTATAAATAAAAGAACAATAAGCTATGCAAAGTACGAGGTAAGTCTGTTTCTACTGTTCTAAATAATAAAGAACAGAGTCAATGCATTTACAATACATTTTCAAACAAACAACAATGCATCATGTCACTTATATGTTAATAAAGAATGTTACTTACAGATGATGCCGTGTATAAACTGGAAAGAGAGGATGGCATTAGATTGTGGCTAGCAGTAACATGTGGGTCCCTCAGGTATGATCTGGACAGGAAGTGAAGCACTTCGGTCACATTCCTGTTTTGTAAGATGAGCTTCACTAGATATAACTTTTAAGTTTGTGTTGGAGTCTGAGTTGTGGTCGTTTGTTGGCATTAGTGGACATTTCTAACCTAAAAAATGGCCCCGTATTCTTCACATTAAAAGCAGTCTATATAGAGCTGATAGAGGAAACCCAGGAAGTTGGGGAAGGTCTCGTTTTGTAGGTTAGGTTACAACCTTTTCACACATTGGCAATAGAACATGATTAAAACATGTTAATGTGTGTAAAAAGTTACATACAGTCCCTTTAAGTAAAGGATCTGAGTACTTCTTCCACCACTGTTAAGGAGATATATTCTTCTGCATAGTCTTCTCTTCAGGCCTCTGGGTGATGGATCACATCATAGCTACGAATGTTGATACAAGACATTTTTCTATCTATGTTTACCCTGTATAGAGTTTTATCAGACACCTGCCAACCAATCAGGATCCAGGATTCCCCCCCTAAGCAGTGGTGTAAAAAGATTCGTAACTGGAAACCGCCCCCTCTGGAGATCAGCTCTTTGTTCAGGAATGTGCAGGTCTGTGCACGGAGCTGTGAGGGTTTTTACGAGTCTCATTGTTAAAGTGTTTACAAAGGGAAAAGTTACATTCTGGTGTCACCGATACAGGATGGAGCAGGCCGCGGCGAGCACGGCGGGGGTGGCACAAAGCGTTTCTTTAAATACACAAATAGAAAACCCTCGATTAAAACTTGGACTTTTCATGTCCCGCGCTGGATGATAATCACTGTTCCCAGAGAACGATGATACAACTTTAATTATCCCGACATGGTTGTGCAGAAGTTGCAGTGCGAGTAGAGAAAAGTTTAAATATACAGAGTGCAAATAAAAACAAAATATAAGCAATAAAGAACCCAATAAACCCAATGTACACAATGCCAGAAATCATCCTAGAAATAAACTAGTTGATGGTAAGTTGCAAAAAATCCACTCGGACATCCATTCGTAGCCGGGTTTAGATCTTTGAATCACTGCCCATAGCTCTGATTTTTAAGTGATTTAAGTAAGTCTGGTGCTCACTGATGGCTGGAAAGGACATTATGAACTCTCCTGGTTGAATCGTTAGCACAAAACATACAACGGAGTGAGAAAATAACTGGATCTTAGATTTAATAAAATCAAAGATACAAGACTGTATGTGGTCATAAAACCATTTCGGTAAGAAACAGCTGATCTTTGAGGATACAATTCTGTAACGTGCAACGCTAACAACAGACTAGCTAAGGAGTGTGCATAGAAACCTGACAAAACATGCAATATTTTAAGTTGAAATAATTGAATAGCATCAACCTATAGTATTGTTAAGTGATCCAGAAGACTCCTGTGTTTCTCTTGATCATCATTAAAAGACAAACATGAATAAGGGCGTTTGAAGAGTGGAAAAAAACAGCTCTGTTTGAGGAGTAAGATCTGATTAGAGCATGACAGTAGCTCATAAATTAGAACAACACTATATATGTTGAAGGAAAACTCCTTTAATTCAAGAGCTGTATTCTCTTGGCCTGATCTCCTCGTTCAATAATGAATAAACAAAGACAAAAATCTCCCCAAAATTCAGTCTTGCATGTTTGGCAATGTTGGAAATTTCTGTACCTACACTTGAATTAAAAAAAAAAAATGATGCAATAGGTTATTGGAGGTTTCGTGTCGATGGAAACTGGAAGGGGGGTTAAAGCGGAAACCTCAACCTATTGCAACAGAAAATGAATGATGCAGCTGCTCTGCATCATCAAAGAAACATCACCATCCCCCTCCAACCTGCAGTCTGTCTCAAGGTCAGCGGTCAATACCTACTGTGTGGAGGTTTGGGGAAATTCATACAAAACAATCTCAAATCCAAACATATGTTACAGAAGAGAGTTATACCAATTGTAAACCTAGCTGGTTAACTGCACCATTAACCCTCTGAGACCCGCGATCCCGACTGACTTTACTGTCTTTCAGAAGCTGTAGCAGATTCAGAGGTGGAGTGAAGATACTGGTATCATATGAAACTAGAAAACCTGATGAATCCACCGGTACCAACCACGTCATACTGGCTTGTCATGAAGGAGGTTAAATAACGCTCCAAACTTAGGTTACATTTTTGGTGAGGAAAAACTGTCATGGCCATTTTCAAAGGGGTCCCTTGACCTCTGACCTCCAGATATGTGAATGAAAATGGGTTCTATGGGTACCCACAAATCTCCCCTTTACAGACATGCCCACTTTATGATAATCACATGCAGTTTGGGGCAAGTCATAGTCAATTCAGCACACTGACACACTGACAGCTGTTGTTGCCTGTTGGGCTGCAGTTTGCCATGTTATGATTTGAGCATATTTTTTATGCTAAATGCAGTACCTGTGAGGGTTTCTGGACAATATTTGTCATTGTTTTGTGTTGTTAATTGATTTACAACAATAAATATATACATACATTTGCATAAAGCAGCATATTTGTCCACTCCCATGTTGATAAGAGTATTAAATACTTGACAAATGTCCCTTTAAGGTACATTTTGAACAGATAATGTGCGATTTACCACGATTGAATATTTTAATCGATTGACAGCTCTAATATTTATATTTCTTGACTTTTGCAGTACTTGCTTCTATTTTTTATCTTTATTTTCTCTTACTCTGTTTATTGTTATGCTCCAAAACGAGGCAAATTCCTTGTATGTGAGAACCTACTTGTTTTGTCTTCTTCAGCCTGACTTTATGTCTTTAAGTCATTTGGTCTGCGAAGACCCAATCCAACGCTTACTGGCATCTCATGCATGTCACCACTTGTCGTCTTGTTTCCAGTTGTACAGCTCTGATTTATTTTTTCCCATCAACATTTGTATTTGATCCATGACACCTCAAACGTACGTTCTTTCCCTGCCAACTCATTACTGACTTTCACACTCATACTATACTTGTGTGTGAATGTTTGAGAGGCTTTCTGAACAGCAGGTTAACACTTGAATGTCTGACACTGGATGCACATCCGTCAGCTACCCCCCCGCCCCTCTGAGACTCTGAGAGCCCTTGGATTGTTTGTCTTTTCTCTTTTTTTTGTCTTTGACCTCCACATTTTTTTTTTAGAGAGCGGGAAGGATGGAGCTATTACCAAACATACACACACACACACACACACACACACACACACACGCGATAACACACACACGCACACACAGGAGTGGGTGTGGTCTCCTGCATCAGACCCGTAAACACCTCATAGATCTAGAGCAGTTAGAGAGGACAAAAAGACCCTCATACAGGGCCAACAACAGCACTTTTTAGTGTTTGTCTTGGAAACAACTTCTTCCAGTCATTAACGCTCTAGATGAAATCTTTAATCATCTCCGTTTTTCCCTGTTTGGTTGTTTTTTTCCCTGTGTTTTTTGTTATTTTATGCCTTGAAGTCCCAGTGAAACAGAAGTCTCAAGGATTTCTATTTGTCAAAGCTGGGATTGGCACTGAAAATCTTTGGTGTCGGGTTCCTTCAACAATGCTTATAGAATATGTAAAAGCAAAATGATAATCTAAGGCATAAAACAGTGCAGTTAAAATAAATATAAACATAAGTAAATATCAAATAGTAATGTAAATGTTTGCGGAGTGGAAGCAAAATGTCAAAATTGACCAGTGCATGAAAAACTATGTTTTTGCCTGTAGTGTCTCCCCTTAAAAATGAAATATAAAAGCATATTACACCACAATATGGTGGTACAAAATGACACAAACTATATGCTCTGATAATGTCTTAAAGGTATCCTGTGGAGTTTCCTTGCAAACTAAAAAAGTTTACACTCATTGTTTCTCACCAAAACTCATTGTGTTTATCCTTGAGATCTAACAAACATGTTAGAGTGAATGCATTCAAATTAACCACTAAAAGGCGCTACAAATGCCAAAAAATGGCCATGACATAACACAAATCAGACTCAGAAATTGTTCAATTTTGATTTTGGCAATTAAGCTGTTAAATCTTTCTAGTTTTTAATGTCTTCTCTGTAGCTCATTTGTGCTGGCTGGAGTTTTCCTGTGTGTTTTAACCTGTGTAAAGGCAAAATGAGGAAGTTAACATAATAGCACCAACTGTGACTAGAGTGAAATCAGCACCTGGACTTTGGAGAAGTTGTTGCTTATTTGTGGCTTCTGCTTTGTTATTTTCCGCCGAATCACTAACCACTAACTGGTGTCACATCACTAAACTCACGACACCGTGACAAACGTTGACAAATTAGTGCTTTTCAGCTGTGGGACAGAAAATAATGTAAAACGTGCTAACTTGCTGCAGAAAGTCATAAAGTTGTTTGTTTGTTTTGGCTGTTTCATGGGATTTTCATGGGAATGTCGGCAGCTATCGGTAAACGTCCTGTCCACATCTCCCAAATACTTTCTCCAATTTCTGACAGATCATCTAAACAGATAATCTACTGCAGTGTTCTCACTTTGTTCTGCATTTTGCAAAAATGTTTGGTACTAAACATCCTGGGTGTGCAATAATGTACGAGATAACTTAAGTTGGAAAGTTCTGCCTTCATATCAGACATTCAAAGTTAAACATGCAGTATAAATGTGTTATTTTCTCCTTTTCTAAAATGGTGTGTTTGAATATTTCTGCATACTGGGGTCCCTAAACAGTCTTGAATTACATAAATTGGGTATCACTGTAAAGCTGAGACTCTTGTGGATCCAATGAGCCCAACTGTATTCATGTGTGATGATGTTAGTCCCCATAGTAGACATCTCACTGTAGTGGGACCATTTTTTGAAACTTGACCTCACTGTATAAAATTGTCTGTGGTGACCTCTAGGATAATCACAGCCTCATGAAACTTTACAGCCACAAACTACAGACACCTAGAACATTCAGAGGATGGATGGCTTTCCTAGCTAGATTGAAAATAAGGGGGTTTCTGAGCAGTTTACACAACAGAAGTGCTCGCCATCCAATCGCCAAAAAATGCAATTCTTGCAGAAATCTCCAAATGTCCAAAGTTTCTGATACTAAATTACATAGATTTGTTATGTAGATTTAGCAGCAAATCTATTTAACAAATGGTATCAAGAACATGTAAAAAAAAGAATAAATAAATTAAATATAAAAAACAAAAAAATAAAAAATAAAAAACAAAACATGCCACTTTTCTTCCTTTTCCGACCCAAACAAGGTCAAATTTCAATTTCCTGCCTCCAGTTACTGACCTTTTTTATTATTTATTTAATTTCAGCAGATTAATTTAATTGAAATATCGTGTTTTTTTTTGTTCGTTTTTTTTTTTAGACGAAATTATGTAAATTACATTAGATTCACTTTTTTGAGATACTTGAATAAAAAAAAGGAAACAATAGATGCAAACATTTGGTGCCTCTTAAGTTAAAAATGTTTCCAGGTTGAGATGAGTATTGTTTTTTATAAATTTTCGAGTGGTAAAAATAGTTAGATTTAGCACCAAATCTGTGTAACAAATGCCCCAAAATTGCTGCAACATTTATTAATTTATTAATTAAAAACACATCCTGAAGTATTTAAACCACAATGAAAACATATAAAATCCAAAGAATAAAATTAAAAAAATTAAAAATTAAAATTAAATCCATCACTTTAGATACTTTAATGACTGTTTTTTACGTTTCTATAGTTTCCGGTCAACGTGAAACACTTGAACAGATCAGTTCTGTGTGTTGCAGCTCTGTGTTTTCCTGTCATTCAGTGTACAGCCAGTTTATCACAGCACACACTGCTGCACATTGCCACACACATTGTGTTACACTGCATGCACGCAGCTTCACCTTCACCTCTCACAGAAAATTACTAAAAAACTCAAGATGGGGAAAATTAACGGATGCCTCAAATGCCTCTTTATCTTCTTCAATGTGCTGTATGCAGTAAGTAGAAACACTTTTTCTGATCATCTCTGCATTTAATTTCTATTTTTTATTTGTTTTGTTTTATTAGTTTTGTATTTGTGTTTGGAGCAAAAGATAAAATAAAGAAAGACTGGAAGGATCAATGCACCAAAACAAGTTAATTAATTATTTTTTTCTTTTTATAAGACTTAATTCTTTGTTCAAAAACAAAGAGGGCGTATTATTTTGGTGAAAAAAAAATAGTGTGAAATTGATTTTCAGCTTTTACTAAACAAAAAGGGGTTGGTAAAAGTCTATTATGCTAAAAAAAACCCAACAACAACAGATTTGTTAGAGAAAACAAACAAAAAATGTACTTAATCTTTTCTTTGGTTTATTATGAAAGTTTTTGAATCCCTACAATAAGTGAAAAAACACTAAAAAACACCAGGTGTTGGATTAAATTGAAAGTGAAGTGTTTAAAACATAAATTAAAGGTGTGAAACATGATTTTTTTAGAACAATAAGCAGGTCTGTATTCAGTTTAATAGCTCAGATTCAGTACACAGTCACTTCCAGTAGCTGGGAGACAAAAACAAAACCTCAAAAAAAGAAAAGAGGGAACGCCAGAGACAAATCTCTGCAGCAGAGACAGGAGTCATGTTTCAGTCCACCCACCGACCCCCTTTTATTCTCTAATGAAGTTTCATTCCTTTCTGCTACACAGCCATGTTTTCAGCTCCGAGCTGGTGGGAAAAAAAAGAACATTTGAAAAAAGGTGGAGTCTGAAGAGACAGTTTTGAATTTGATGGGGTGTTTTTTGCAGGACAAATGTTTTCAAAATAAATTAATTAATTTAAAAAATATATATATATTTTATATATTCTTATATATAGACAAAAAAACCTTTGCGCAAGAGAATAAATATTTTTTTTTCTTTTTTGACAAAAACACAATTTAAAAAGAATGTGCAAGAGAATAAAACTAAATAAGGTTAAATAATAAAATAGCTGAATGACATGGAATTAAACCTTTTTTTTAAATGTGTTTTTCACTTTTCTTCCTTTCCCGACCCACACAAGGTCAAATTTCAGTTTCCTGCCTCCAGTTACTGACTTATTTTTATTATTTATTTAATTTTAGTAGATTCATTAGATTGAAATGTCACGTTTTTGAATTTTTTTTTTCATAAAATAACATAAATTACATTAGATTCATTTTGATGAGATACTTGAATATATTGCACTTAATATAATGATACATACAACAACAAAAGAGTTAAACATTTGATGTCTCTTAAGTTAAAATTGTTTCTAGGTTGAGATGTTTATTGTGAGTGTTTGTAGTTGATTATTATCAGATGTGACAGAGAAAGTGTTCAGTTTTTAGGGCTCTGTTTCCCTCTAGTGTCTAAATACAGGAATGACAGAAACTAGGAGGGCAGGGAGACAAATTAAAAACCCCAGCATGCATTAGTACAAATTAAATACCTGCATGAGTACAAATTAATACAGATAGTAAACCACATATTTCTGGTGTTGGTGGTTTTTTAGTCTCAAATTTCTCCTGAGAGTTGAAACAATTTTCCGACCACTCAAAACTTGAAATAAAAAACACATTTTCCAGTTTTTTAATCCTGTGTCAATGTGTTAATTGCTCATTTATCTTTTGTTGCATGCTAAATATGTGTCAAAAAAATACTTTTGATGACTGGGCGGTTACAAAAATGTATTCAATCAAATCTGATTTTGGGGTGATCATTTTTTTGATCGGAAATATGTCACATTACTGAAGCTAAAGACGCTCTAACTGCTGTTTCAATGGTCATTAACTTAATGATAAGATCATCAAAAGTGTTAATAAATAACTGTATTACAATTTGAGTCTATAAAAGGTTACAATTGTATAAATATACATTTTAATGTCTTGATTTTCCACCTTAAACATCCTTTAAAGTACTTTAAAAGCAGTGGTTCCCAAACTTTTCCTGTCACGTTTAAGTTAATTTAAGTTTCATTAACTTGGTATCATTTATGTTATGTATCAGCTTCTTCCAGATGTTATTTGAAGTTATTACACGGCCTTGTTGAATACTCGATTCTGATTGGTCAATCACGGCGTTCTAAGGTCTTTTATTTCTTTATAACAGACCGTTGCTATGTATAACAGACCGTTGCTATGTGCACAGTTCTGATGTCGGACTCTGAAGGACCATTGTTGTGTCAAATTATTGATTTCTTAAGTAAGTAGCTGTGTCATAAGCAGGATAATGTACAGCTAGCGGGTCATTGTTGTGGAATAAACCCCTTCCGGGTTTGTCAGTGTTTATTACACAACAATGACTGGCTAGCTGTACATTATCCCTTACTTATATAATGTTTACACTGAATCATCAAATGGAAATATTCTAAAAGACAAATTTGATAAAGAACCAGAGTTGGTAACGATTACTGCTTTAATTTTAGTTTTGCATTCTATTTAGTAATATGTTTTCTGTTTATTCTCATTCCTTCTACATTGTTTATACTTTCTATTTTAAACACTCTTTAATTTTAATTTTACAGTAAGAATGAATATTTTGGTGGCACACTTTAGCCTCCATACCCTGAGCTTTAATTTGCACAAACTAACCAATGTGATGTGTCTTCAGATAATCGGATGTGTGCTGATCTACGGAGCGGTGAAGTTGAGCATCTTCAGCTCCCAGGTAAACAACAACAACAACAACAACAAAAACACAAGTAGTGAATCCACTTCATGTTCTACATTTTGGCATCCAGATTATTAGACTGTTGTCAGGCTATTAAATAGGCATTATCAGCCGCTATAAGTCCCATCGATGTCGGTCAATAAGAGCCTACTACACCCACTAGTAGGTTTAATCATCTATTCACATGGTAGATCACCAAAAGAAATACCTTCTTAGGCAACAAAACTACAACTTATTTAGGTTTAGTTAACAAAACTACAACTTCGGTTGCCTAAACCTAAAGAAATTGTAATTTTTTTGCCTAAACCTAAAGAAGTTGTAGTTTTGTTCCGTAAACCTAAAGAAGTTTTAGTTTTATTGCCTAAACCTAAAGAAGTTGTAGTTTTTGCCTAAAAAAGAAGTTGTAGTTTTATTAACTAAATCTAAAGAAGTTGTAGTTTTGTTGCCTAAACCTAAAGAAGTTGTATTTTTTTTTTGCCTAAACCTAAAACAGTTGTAGATTTATTGCCTAAACCTAAAGAAGTAGTTTTGTTGTCTAAACCTAAAGAAGTTGTAGTTTTGTTGCTTAAACATAAAGAAGTTGTAGTTGTATTCCCTAAACGTAAAGAAGTTGTAGTTTTGTTGCTTAAACATAAAGAAGTTGTAGTTGTATTCCCTAAATGTAAAGAAGTTGTAGTTTTATTCCCTAAACCTAAAAAAGTTGTAGTTTTATTGCCTAAACCTGAAGAAGTTGTGGTTTGTTTTAGTTTTTGTATATAGACACAAATTTCCTTTTTTTTGGCGTAATGCTCAGCAAAACCTTAAATAATGTAGATTTTGTGCGTTTTCCTACAAATGTCAAAGCAACATATTGTATCTAAAGTTTTATCTTTTCAAAATAAAACTACCTTGTTAGGTTCAGGAAAAGATGGCGGTTTGGATTAGAATAACACCAGAAGTGGCGTAATTTAGGTGCGAAAGTTACGTGACAACTTTCATGAAAAATTGAAATTCGTGTCAATGTATACAAATCAATACATACAATTTTGTGACTATTTAGCAAACTGCTTTGCGACTGGGCTGGGTAAACATGTAGCTACTAGCCAGTTAGCTTAGCTTAGCTTAAAGACTGGGAGCAGGGGGAAACAGCTAGCCTAGCTCTGTCCAAAGAGAACACAATCTGCGTACCAGCGCCTCTAAAGCTCGATGATGAACACTTTACATCTCGTTTGTTTAATTTGTACATACAAACAACCATTCACAGTTTTATGGTGGTTTAATGTGTCAGAATATTTCTTGGCCCCAACTTTTCCTTGGTATGAAACACCACACTTTGTTCACTTATGTAGCTTGTCACGAAAACATAAACAAGTCAAACTGCGAATGCTGCCAGAAGTTAAACCGGAAATGGGGTTGTTGAACTATGTGCTGTGATCTGCCAGATGAATTCATTATCTATGTTGGATCAAAGGACACTAGTTGCTGCCAAACATACATTTACAACTTCCCATTACGGGATGCCTCTTGGCAGAAAGAGCAGCAGATTTACTGTTAACGTGACTCACAGAGTAAAACAACTAAATCAAAGTCAGATGTAAACGACAATTAAAACAATCACGTTTAAGTTTTGGGGGAAAAAAACTGAGGTTACAGGGTTTGTTTGTGTTGATTCAGGGATTTCGATTTTATGGCAACGTTTAAAGAACCTTGTATAACCCATTACAGCAGCACGCAGTGTAAATAGTATGAAAGTGAGGCTTTGAATTAAAACAAAAGCAGCTGGTTTGTGAAAATCAAGGCGGATCTTGTTACTCAGGTCATCACATGTATAATCCTGTATGCTGCACACATCTGACAATACATGATACCTGTTTACAGATGTTTAAAACAAGTGGAGGTGAAGGGTTCTGAGTGTTTACAAGGACGCGGGCAGCTGCCAAGACATAGTGGGGGCTTTAATTTCTTTTCTTAATGCGAAGCAGATGCAGGCTGGAGGAGATTTTCCATTCGCACAGTCGACTTTCTCTGCAACAGAAAAACAGGATGGCTCCAACAATGTTATCAGATCAGAAACTACCGAAGGCTTCACAGCAATGCAAAACATGGAGGACAGCTATCCGCTCTTTGTTTTTAACTAATCAAATTTACTTTCCATTTCTGTCAAGCATTTTCCGAAACACTATCATCAACTTTTAGTTAGATTTCCTGCATTCTAGCTTCCATTTTCTGGGATGTAGGATTTCAAACTTGCTAATGGGCTGAAACTCGATACTCACGCGGCCCTTTTTACGGTATTGGCGCGTTTAAAAGACAATGTTTTTGTCTGGAAATTACATTTACAAAAACTGGTGTCCGCTTATGTTAAAGTGTGTGATGTTTGGTGAAATTTGATGATGTTTGGGTAACACATTAAAGGGGCTTATTATAGTATATTCTATATTTTTCTTATTGACAACAAATCCCATGAAAGCATGTTTGGGTTGGTCTTCTCCTTCGACAGATATATATTATTAGCTTTTATTATCATTCACTTTTATGTAAAGCACTTTGTTTTGCATGTATGTATGGATTTTGCTATAGAAACAATGTTTATTATCGGTATTTGCATTGTTATTTTGCTAGAACTGCAGCTCTGAACAGCGGTTGTAAGACCTAGTTGTTTCTAAACTAAGCCTGGCTAAGTAAGGATAACTGTGCTTGCTTTATTCCAAAATCAAGGAAACTTCCAGGGAATATATCAAGCCTATTGTTAAAAACCTATAACTGTTTTAGATTAAAGCCTTTATTTCTGACTATATTTTCAACATGCGCAAGGTTCTATAGAGAAAGTAGATATACAGAGTCACAGATTAAATTTGAATGGGATTTTGAAAAATAAGAAAAGTGTAGATTAGAATAATGCCAGCCTTATTAGAGATTACATTTTTGCATTAATCCAGTGTTTGTGTTGTGTCATTGTCCTGTCATGGCGGAGCAGATGGCGGCAGTTGGGAGCCCCGGCCTGGGTTGGATTTGGGTGTTTGCCATCGGCGTCCTTGGCATTTCCTCCCTGGGAATCTTTGCTGCATGCTCCGAGAAAGAACTTGCCCTCAAAATAGTACGTACAAACAGAGGAAAATAATGTTTTTTTGTTAATTTTGTTTGGCAATCAAACCACTCATTCAGAGAAACAATATATTAAACAAGATATATCTCTGATTATTGTTTCATTTACAGTTTGCAGGCTTTATGGTGCTTGGAATGATCATCATGATGATCGTTGGCATCATTATCGTTGTCGCAAGAAACAAGGTAATCTATTTATCTAGCTATCTACCTATTAATCTATCTTGACACAAATGTTTGTCTCTCTATATTGATCTTGTTATTCTCTCTTTCTCTGTATCTATTAGTATGCCAACGTTTTCTCTATCTACCTTGATGTTAACGTTCTCTCTATCTACCTTGATGTTAACATTTTCTCTATCTACCTTGATGTTAACATTCTCTCTATCTACCTTGATGTTAACGTTCTCTCTATCTACCTTGATGTTAACGTTCTCTCTATCTACCTTGGGGTTAACGTTCTCTCTATCTACCTTGATGCTAACGTTCTCTCTATCTACCTTGATGTTAACGTTCTCTCTATCTACCTTGATGTTAACGTTCTCTCTATCTACCTTGATGTTAACGTTCTCTCTATCTACCTTGATGCTAACGTTCTCTCTATCTACCTTGATGTTAACGTTCTCTCTATCTACCTTGAGGTTAACGTTCTCTCTATCTACCTTGAGGTTAACGTTCTCTCTATCTACCTTGAGGTTAACGTTCTCTCTATCTACCTTGATGTTAACATTCTCTCTATCTACCTTGATGTTAACGTTCTCTCTATCTACCTTGATGTTAACGTTCTCTCTATCTACCTTGATGTTAACGTTCTCTCTATCTACCTTGATATTAACTTTTTCTCTATCTACGTTGATGTTTATGTTCTCTCTATCTACATTGATGCTAACGCTCTCTCTTTCTGCCTTGATATTGACGTTCTCTCTATCTACCTTGATGCTAATATCCTCTCTAACTAAATGCTAGTTCTTGTTTATTCTCTAGTCTTTGTCGTGATGCTAAAATATTTTGTCTCTTGTCTATCTACCGTGATGCTAACGTTGTGTTCTCTCCATCTCGATGCTGATGTTGTTCTCTCTTTTCTTGTAGGTCAGAGATAACATTGACCAGATCTTCAATGAGGTGGTAAAGCCCGTCATGGAAGATGAGGGAGCGAGAGCGTTGCTTGAGGCGATACAACAAAGTGTAATGTCCTCTGTGTACTATTAAACACTTACGAGTGTAGTCTGGCTAGGCTAAACACGGCTCTTCTAGGATGAATGCTTTATATTACAGTCACAACAATAGCCGCTATGTTTTTCAAAAATAAAAAACAAGGCACATTTTGAAAAACAAGAAAAAACAAGACTAAAACCAAACCACCACCCACTAAGTTAGGATTTTGATATTCAGAAATGTTTTGATTTGTGATCAATACTTTGGTGTAATTCTTTCTTGCATTATCTTCAGATCTCTATTTCACTTATTGATGTTCCACGATCTACTTCCTGTTCCTATTGAAGACTATTTCCACCTGTTGAAACTCGCTTTCTCATGTGGCTGCAGGGTCAGTGCTGTGGAGTTGTGGATGCCTCCGACTGGGGTGATAAGATCCCAGACTCGTGTCATTGCTCGGCAGGAGGAGCATATGGAGGATATGGAGCATCTGTGTGCAAAGCAAGACCTCAGGTTGGTTTTGTAAAACGAAACTGGAAGATCAGGTTTAGAAATAAAGATATTCAGTGAGCCTCATCTCATTTGAAAGCTTGTGTTCACGTGCAAAGGTAAACTTTTTCTGTGCTAAATGTACCAAAAATTGTGGATCTTGTGTAGTCAACTGTGAATGGTTATAGGCGGCTATGGCGCAGGTGATAGAGAGGATTGGCATTTCCATTCCCAGCTCCTTCTGTCCACATGTTGGAGTGTCCTTGATCAAGATACTGAATCCTTAATTCCCCAAAAACCCTGAAACACTATGGAAATTCCCAGTATTTGAAACATAGCAAATGTTTAGTTGTAACAGGAAATACTGGAAGGGTTCAGATGTGTTGTCCACTCAAGTCTAAAAGCATTTATACCTGTTTCTTTTTTCTGGTACTTGACAGAAGATAAGAAGACTGTTTCTCTTTTCTCATTAAGATGACCATATCTTGTTGTCTTCTTGTAGGGACTCCAAGGACCAGACCGAATCTACAGCAAGGTATTCAATCAATGAACTAACCAATCAAGACACCATCCAATTCACCAGTCTGTGATGTTTCCAGATGACTTTTGTTTCTCCATCTCTTCTACTGCAGACATGCGGTGAAACCATCTTTGGGTGGATCAACCTCTTCTTCCAGATCTGGATGGCCGTCTTCTTTGGATTTGCTGTCACTGCAGTAAGCTCCGCTGTCATGTGTTTTATCACGTTCTGTGACTGCATCAGTTAGTTTTTGATGGATTCAGCAACTATGATGCAGTTCACTCCTCTCCGTTGTGGGACAAAGTTATTGTTTTGCAAGTCATAAGCAGGTCTCAAATCTTCGCTTTGACATCCTGAGTCGAGGAATCGAGGACCAGCAAGTCAAGTTCCTGTTATGTAGTTCGTAACAGTGGCAGTGTTAGGCTACCTTTACTTGTGACCACCCATCAATGACCGAAAAACGTTCTACCATGCCTCAAAACTGTTGGGTCCTGACAAAGTATCAGATTTTGGATTGATTTCGCGCCTGGTTTGGTTAATTTCAAATGCAATAGAGTGCTCCAGGGATGACATATTTTTGTAGGCCAACCAGGAAGTTAGCGTCGCTCTGTTTCCATTGACAAAAAGCCAATGGGATTGTTCCACTGGGTTTTGGATTATTACAGAAAATAAGCTCTGTTGCAAAAAAAACGTTACTTACACGTTTTGTTAAGCAAGATAATCTTCGCAAATGAACACTACCAAAGCTAACGTTAGGCTACGAGTATACACAATGAGGCTGTAAAGGCGGATGAGTCGGCATGATGACGTTTAGTAATCTCATTTAGCCACTTGTTAGCAACCGCCTTTTTTATTTACTTACATATTTTATATCGTAGAACGTTAAAATCTCTTCAGCTTGTGTTAACCATAGACCTTATGTATTTCTGGTATATAACTAAAAACCCATTAAAAAAACCCATTGACTTCCAGACAAGTGAACCGGAAGTGCTAAAATGCTAACTCATTTCTGGGTTTTAGGACTCATTCCTACACCATTTTATTTAGTAAGAAATGTTTCTAGCCATTGTTTTGTGTTAGCCTGCTCAGGAAACTGTGTTTCTATATTAAGAAACATGGAGGATCTTAGTAAAAACATTCAAATCTAAATATAAAGTTGGGAAAAACACTCCAGCTCCCATTTTGCAGCTGTATTTTGGGTGAAGACATTTTTATCTCCACTTAGAAGCTGCTGAAAATGATCAAAATAGCTCATTCAGCTATTGAACCAACAATATGCAGAAACTAAACCAAAATAAAAACATTTTTATAACAGCTGTTGGCCTCCAGTCAGAATTTAAACTCTTGACAGTAGTTGCACGCCATGTGGATTGGACATATGGTTGCTTGTGTGATGTCTTTCACTTTTGGCAGAGTACAGAAGCAAAGAGACAAAACTCTGGTGTTTATTAGACAACAGCCGCCATTTTGGACTGAAAACGCTTATTATATTTTTTATATTTTGTTGTTCAACACAGGCCATTTCAGTAGAATATGACAATAGAATAGGAATCATTTTGTTTTACTTTTTACGGCACTTTTTAGGCGTATGTTTTACTGGCATCCGGTAGTTGATTTCAGTCCAAAATGGCGAAAGCGTAGCTCCACTGCTGGGCGCTGATGTTTCAATGGAACGAACAATTGACTTTCATTTCTTGGCAATATACGTTCTTTGCTTCTGATGTAGATTTAAGGTTGTGTTCTTTACTAGCACAGGTCACCTGTTTGTCTTTCTAACTGACTACCTGTCTTTACAGCTGATGGGCCTACTGATCTCCATCCTGATGATCCATCAGGTCAGACGTCACAACAGCGCCGGAGGAGCGTCCATTGCCATGAAGAGCTACTAAAAGAAACCCTCCAACCCCTCGGACCCCTCACCTTTAACCTCTGCACTGTAACAGGAGGAATCATTGGTCAATACATGACCTCTTCTTCTTTGCTTTTTTTTTTTAAATGTAAATTTTGGCTTCTAAGAGAGCGACTGCAGGGTATGTCGGAGACAGGGAGATGAAGCAGGCATTTCATTTGGGAGAAAAAGTGAAGAGCTTTTTGCTTCCAGCTTTCCATTATAGAGAATATTGCTTGAATTGCAAACATTTATTTTTTTGTAAATCATTATATCTCGTTTGTGTTATAAGATGGTGTGCAGTATTATAGTAGACCTATATAACAGAGACATATTATAGAAAAAAAACACTCTTCGCTCGCTCAACCTTCACCACATCTGACAACAGCTTATTAACCTGAGGAGGTCATAAAAAGCAACAGTTTAATCAACACATTCTCATCCCAACTCGTCACATACCGCCCCTTGGCGTCACGCCTCTGCTGCTCCCAGCTTTCAAACCGGAACCAACATGGTCCCTCGTTTGGAAACTTTCTTCTCTTTATTTTAGATCAACGATTAGTTTAAATGTTTCAAGGGAGTTTCCAGAGGCGGCGAGTCTGCCTGGACCTCATCTTTATGCAAATGAGGAGCGGTGTGACGCCCTGTCTCTTGAAACGCAACACTACGCTACCAGAATGCTGCTGCTGACATAGACAGTAATGGGAAACGTGGCTGTGGACACGTACCAATAGGGTGGCATATTTACACGGATACATTGGACTGAGTACAGACGACATAGCGTACAATGACGTCAAAAGCAAGAAAGGCGTTCGTATTGCACGCTAAATGCCTCTCGCATTATCATTGCATTCATACGCCTTTTTGTGCAAACAGGCTGCCATATAGTCCAGTCTTTGTTTAGCCTAGTTTAGCATAAAGACTCAGATTAGGGGGTAACTCCTAGCTTAGCTTTTAAACTCATGTTGCATAAATTTCCAGTGTTACTATTCCTTTAATCCAATCAGAATCTGCACTCATAATAACATTTTATTTTTTAAGGAATTACCAAAGAAACTAAATTTCCGAGCCTCCTCGGGTTAAAAAGATCGGGTCAGAAGAAAAACTTAAGCTGTCATCTGTCTGTGTGTTTGTATAAAAAAAAGAGTAAGCCAATGAACTTCTGCCATGAAGCTGAAGACATTTTTCCACATGGCTAAATCCTGACATTTTCAAAATCAGTAAAATAGTAATGTTGGGAAAATGGAAATCCCAGCAACACTTGCACTACCGAGAACAAAAATTAAAGCATACGCTTCGTAGAAAACCATGTCTCAGTACAATATATTTGTTCATGGAGAAGCCAATATTAAGAGAAGATTATATAAATCATACACAATTATGGATGTGAAAAACCAAACATGTCAGGGTGAACACCCCACCACCATTATAAAAAGGGATAATGATTTTAAATAAAAGACAACTGCTGTGACAGGAACTGTTTTATTGTGAAATCTGCACTCATATCATTACAGAATAAAATCTAAAAACTGAATATACACCAGTACTCACTCTCGTGTGTTCAAATGTGATCAGTATTTCCTCACCGTTGGCTTTGGCCCATTGCTTAAAGGGCTGATGGATGCCAATAGAGAGGTTGGAAGGGAAGATGGGTTTTTTAAGGGGCTAAGAGAAGGGTAAAGCAGGATGGTAAATGGGTTTGAAGGGTTGATGGAAGGGTATGGGGTGAGATAGATGGCTTTAAGAAGGCTAATACAGTGCCTTTCCGGAATGGAACCCAGGCGTCACTGCCCCTTGGCGTTGGCGTCACGGCCCCTTGGCGTTGGCGTCACGCTATTTTCAGCGTCAAAACAACTATATAAAGAGCGTACGAGTATGGAGAACGGAACCTGACGAAATCAAAAATATATCAATCAAAAAATAAATGACCCAACCCCGGATAAGCGGTTGAAGATGAGAGATAAATAAATGACTTGATAAATAAATAAATGTCTTTAAATGTATAAAGATTAATATTAAAAATAAATGTAGTCATTAATTAATTGATAAAATGTGACAGAAATTGATATTTCTGTTTTAATTTGCTTCTTTATTTATTTATTTTTGAATTAATTGCATTATTTGTTTACAATTAAACTGCATTGTAAATTATGTTTGAAGGGAAATATATTTTGTAGCAGATTACGTTTGTTTTTGACGTTGATATGATAGTCTGCCAACAGGACCTCCACCCAGGAGGTCGCTGCTCGTGTCCTGTGAGAAACTAAAAGTCAACATTCATTTATTTTAATTTGTAGCTCAATAACATAAAAAAGTCATTTTAAGCTAACTTAACCAACCACTTTTTTGCATTTTGTTTTGTTTCAATTTAAAAAATTAATCACGTGTTTAAAACTGAAAACGTAATGCAGGAGAAAATACATTTCCCTCAAAACATAATAGAGAATGCAGTTTAGTTATATGGGAACATAATTTTGTAGGAGACAGGGTTGCAGCTGACATCCTGGCAGGAAGGTGAGGGGAAAGTGGCTGGTTTATATATGTTGTGGAGCTGATTGGGGGATAGAGACCAGGTGTGCAGCTGGAAGTGACGGCTACAGCCTTCATTAATGTTATCGGTAACACCTGAGCTTTTCCTGTCAAAATGTAAACTCAAAAAAACTCATATACTACATATATGGGTATGTTTTAGTTCTTTTGTGCAGATTATTGTTGCAACAATAAAATGCAAGCTTGTGTGTAGCTCCTAATGATTAGCAAAACCCTGAACCCAAAAACTCAACTATCACATTAGGGTGTAGTGTTTATTTGTCCACATACTTTTGGCCACATAGTGTGCCTCATCACTGTATAAACCAGCTGCCTTTAGATGGCAGTAGACTCCAGAGAACAGGCAACAACACAGTGTGACTCATGTTTATCTTTATGATCCAGGTGTGAAGAAGATAACCAGTCATAAATGATAAGTAGGTAAAGTCACAGGAATACTGTATAAAGCTGAGTTTGTTGTTGTTGATGCTGGAATCATGATGTCTTTCCTATCTTTCTCAGTCTGCTGTGTCAACATCCAAGTGAAGTGAACTGTTCAATCACTGCTGGTTTATTCGTTGCAGTTAATCAAACACAACAACAGAAATGGTTTCAGCTACTGACAATAAAACATGTGAGAGGAGCTGAGAGGGAAAACACAAAGCTGTGCAGGTGACACAGATTAAATTCTCTGACCTTTTCTTTGACAGACGACTTCATGCTCGAGTATTTTCTACCTTCCCTGGTGTCTTTTGGTAGTATTTTCCAAACACAATTACCTCTAAGTTGAATATTATGTGGTTTATGTGAAGGACGGAACATGTCAAAATAACAATAAATAAATAAATAAATAAATAAATAAATAAATAAATAAATAACTTGATAAATAAACAAATATGCCATTTTCAAATTTCTTTATTTATATCTATTGTTTGCATTTTTTTATATATTTTTTATATATTTTTTTATATGTATGTATGTATTTATGTGTTAAAGGAACCTGCGGAAATCAAAAAAAAAAATCAATCAATGACACGAAAAATATATAAATAAATATGCCATTAAAAGTAGCACAAATAATCTTGAAAATAAATGTAGTCATTAATTAATCGATGAAATGTGACATAAATTGATATTTCTGTTTTAATTTGCCTTTTTATTTATTTACTTTTGTATTAATTTCTTTATTTATTTACTATTCTGTTTAATTTCTATTTTTATTTATTCATGTATTTATTTTTTATGAATTTTATTTATTTATTTAATATTTATTTTTAAACTTATTTATTTATGCATGCATGCATGAGTGATTTTCCTTTTGCATTTCATCCCTTACTTATTTCCCCAAACTTATACATTTCTGTATTCTTTTCTTTACACATTTATTCATACATTTGTTTTTACATTTCTTCATGCATTTCTGCTTGAACTCAGAAAGGGCATAGCAGGTAAGAAGTAGCTGTAGGAAGGAGAGTGATTAAGAGTAATATTATTTTTGCTGCATTTAATAACATATTTATTTATCGAGTCATTTATTTATGTATTCATTGATTTCTTATTTTGGCAGGTTTCGTCCTCCATTGGTTCAAGTGTGTTTGGACATCAGGGGTAAAACTGTTCTGTAATTAACCTGCTCATCCCGGTATCATCCACATACTTATGGGATAAAAATAATAGTGGCTAATTAAACCAAAGGAAAAAACACACACACTCACGGGGCGTCATGTTTTAGGTTGTATCTGTTGCTTCAGGTTGCATTTCCTCCTGAAGGCAGCATGTGCTCTGAGTGAACCAGCCTCAGGCAGTTTCACAACTGTACATAAAGCACGCAGCTGCCTACACTCACAGAGAGAAACAATATTCTACTGTTAATGAATGGACCAATAAACACCCAGTTGGTTTATCATCCTTAATTTATTAATGGAAAACATAAATTACATACAAAAGAAGACACAGTGTCTTCTGCTGATAATTAATAACAACACTTGAGGTGTGCCAAAAGGTCACTTTAAGGTTCTTTATAGTTTTTCCATTCGCTTCCTTGTATGAACAAATTCATGTGTGTTCCAGTGTGTCAGTGTATTACCTACAGTACATGACGTTCGGCATGCCCCCAGTTTGTAAAAACAGACAAGAGTATCAGTATCTATGATCTCTTCAAAACCATCAGACTCCATTGAAAAAAACAGTTATTTTACCTCGCAGAAAGCGAGAGTTTGTGGTCTACCGCTGCCTCGATCGGTCAGTTTGTTTGTGTTATTGTGTGACTTTGGTGAATCTGAACTAACCCTTTAAAACACCAAAGTCACACAATAACACAAACTAACCGATTGATGCAGCAGTAGACCAGCAACACCCATGTTCTGAGAGGTAAAATTACTGTTTTTTTGAATGGAGTCTGGTGGCTTTGAAGAGAGCATAGATACTGGTACACAGATCCATTATCAATAAGTGTAACATCAGTGTATAATAATCTTCTCTTGTCCTATTCTATGACTGTTATCGCCTCTTCGTTACCTCCCATGTAAGTCATGGACCGTTTTACTTTTTAGATAATTTTTTTAGAATCAACTTCATTGGAAATTGTCCTTTTTTATTTATCTTGTACAAAAAAAAACAACATACAAAACTTATTTAGGATAAAAATACAAGAATGTTCTTGCATGAGACCCATTAACCACAGTTACAGTACAACATAGTCTTTGTTGTGGAGATAAATGCATGGGATCTTGTGACACTAGCAGCTTAACTGCCTTTTTAACCAGTCTGGATGTCTCATTATTTCCTTCAACTGAACAAGAGTAAGTCTGAGGTTACCTCATTTGGCACATCATTGCATTCAGCTGCTTCACACAGTCTGTAGGAAAACCGTTCAATTCCACCAGCCTAAAATGTATTTTTTATCCTCTGTTGACCTGAAGTTATCCGTGCTTTTACTTCATCCTGTTTTGACAACTGCAATTAAGTTTTTTCTCACCTAAAACTAATTTATCTATCATGGCTAAAACTGGTACAAACTGCAGCAGCCAGGACCTTATACTGCATGACATGTAATATATGACTAAATGATGACAAACTATGCAGTTAAGGTATGCATGCTGCAAATTCCTTCATAGCTTTCCTCAAAGAGCACAGGCAGATTTGCAGGACAGCTAGCATTCTTGTAAATGTGATGAAGCAATGAGCAATGCAGCAGTTCCAGCTTAAAACAACAGTCTTTTTTCTGAATTGTTTCTAAAAGACGAGGCCTTAATGCTGCTAAATCAACACTCCCAAGTGTATTTTGTCCAAACAAATGTTTGTTTGAAAATGATTTCAAGTCAGCGTGATGACGTTTAGTCGTCTCATTTAGCCACTTGTTAGCAACCGACTTTTTTAAAAACGCATAAAGGCTTAAAAATTCACGAGTGGGGTATTTACTGACGTATTTTATATCGTAGAACAAAACTTTAAAATCTCTTCAGCTTGTGTTAACCACAGACCTTATTTCAGGCATCTAACTAAAAACCCATTGACTTCCAGACGAGGGAACCGGCAGCGCTAAAATGCTAACTCATTTCCGAGTTTTAGGACTCATTCCTGTAGCACTCTATAAGTTCGCCCAAGGTCAAATTAGTGAGTGTAGTCAAAGTAAATACATAGTCAAATAAAACAACACACATTATCAAGGTGAAATGGGGTAATAGTAAAGGAGTGTTTAGGATTTTTGAGGTCTTAACATATACCCTTAACACTGTGGAGCTTCACACACACCTAAATCCATCCATCACACGGACCTTGCTGTAGTCATTTCAGATTGTCGGTCTCATTCATGAATAACATTAATAACTTCCCAATGTGCGTGTGTGCGTTGACCCACATTTCCTAATGACTTCCCTAATATGTTGTGAATTTATAACGACACCGACACCTCTAATATATTCTTAATGACCTTTGTAATGTATTTTCTGTGTGTGTGTGTGTAATAGGTTTTAAATGGATGAGCTACTTTAGATTGCACTTGTACCATAGGCTGCTGGCTATTGAACCGCTATGCCAGCTGACACCCATCAACGCCAATGAGAGGGTGAGAGAAGTCACAATATTTATTATTTGTGACTGTTTGGGTTTGTTTGCACTCTTCTTCAAAGTTTCTCATTAGTGTTTTTACTATTAATATGACAGATTTCAAACAGTGTTATCTTTCTCTGTCTATACGGAAGACTAATATTGCAGAAGTAATAGAAAATTGATACCACTCTCATGTTTGTCAGTTAAATAAAAGCCCACTGCGAGCTGCTGATTAGCTTAGCTTAGCACAAAGAATGGAAACAGGCAGAAACAGCTAGCCTGACTCTATCCGGTTACAAAATCCACCTACCAACATAGATAGGCCATAGATTCTAAGTTATTGATATTTCAGAGCCATGGTCGGGGCCATAGATTCTAAGTTATTGATATTTCAGAGCCATGGTCGGGGCCATAGATTCTAAGTTATTGATATTTCAGAGCCATGGTCGGGGCCATAGATTCTAACTTACTAATATTTCAGAGCCATGGTCGGGGCCGTAGATTCTAAGTTATTGATATTTCAGAGCCATGGTCAGGACCGTAGATTCTAACTTACTGATATTTCAGAGCCGTGGTCGGGGCCATAGATTCTAAGTTATTGATATTTCAGAGCCATGGTCGGGACCATAGATTCTAACTTACTGATATTTCAGAGCCATGGTCGGGGCCATAGATTCTAAGTTATTGATATTTCAGAGCCATGGTCGGGACCATAGATTCTAACTTACTGATATTTCAGAGCCATGGTCGGGGCCATAGATTCTAAGTTATTGATATTTCAGAGCCATGGTTGGGGCCATAGATTCTAACTGACTGATATCTCAGAGCCGTGGTCGGGGCCATATATTCTAACTTACTGATATTTCAGAGCCGTGGTCGGGGGCATAGATTCTAACTTACTGATATTTCAGAGCCGTGGTCGGGGCCATAGAGTCTAAGTTATTGATATTTCAGAGCCATGGTCGGGGCCATAGATTCTAACTTAATGATATTTCAGAGCCTTGGTCGGGGCCATAGATTCTAACTTAGTGATATTTCAGAGCCATGGTCGGGGCCATAGATTCTAACTTACCGATATTTCAGAGCCGTGGTCGGGGCCCTAGATTCTAACTTAGTGATATTTCGGAGCCATGGTCGGGGCCATAGATTCTAACTTACTGATATTTCGGAGCCGTGGTCGGGGCCATAGATTCTAACTTACTGATATTTCTGAGCCATGGTTGGGACCATAGATTGTAACTTACTGATATTTCAGAGCCGTGGTCAGGGCCATATATTCTAATTTACTTTATTTTAATAAGCACAACAACAGACCTATTAAAATCAATTTAGGTGTTGTACCAATCTTTTGTGGTAAAGATGGAGCTGAGCCTGATGATAAACATCTCGATTTATGAGTTGAACTATATTCCAGCTTTCACCAGCAGGTATGAGCTTAGTGACCACAAGAATGAGACTTTGGATTTATTGTAAACAAGCAAAATTTCCTGACAGGGTGTCTGGGCTCTAAATTAGGGAGCTCGAAATAGAAACGAAAAGGTTGCTTTCTGTACAGCCAGTAATATTATAATTATTGCACAAAATAATAATAAATTAAGAGTTTTCCAGTGAAGTGTTGCACTGGCTGCAAAGATTTCAAGGTTGAAAAACTGACAGAGCCAGCCTCAGCTCAGGATATATGCAGGAAACATACTTTAGATTTAGATTTATTGCCACAGGTACAGGACAGTACAGGTAAATTGGAGATCTTGTGCGTTTCTCTCGGAGTCAGCTTTATATAAAAACAGGTAAAGACGGCAGTTAAAAGAGCAGCATTGAAAAAGATACACTCTATATGCAAATAAATACACACTTTATAAAAAATAAGTTTGTTGTTGAGGTAACATACAAAAGCAAACATCTAATTCATAAACATTTCACAAACATCCAGCCGTTGTGTCTCTTCTTATTCAGTCTCTCTACTTAAATCACGCGATGATGGATAGATTTTTAAAAATATTAATATGACATGAAGCTGTTCCTTCACATCAAAAGGAGCCAGTTGAAGTGGTTTGGGCTTGTGATTAGGATCCCCCTGGATGTCTCTCTGTGGAGGTATTACAGGCAGGGGTGGAGACCTCGGGGCAGACCCAGAGCACACCACATCTGGCCCGGAGTGCCTCGGGATCCCCCAGGAGGAGCTCGGGGGAGCAGAGGGGGAGATCTGGGATAGTTTGCTGAGCCTGCTACCACCATGACTCCGACTGGGATTAGTGGCAGGAAATGGACGCATAGATGGATAATACTGCTAGTTTGCATAGACATATTTTAAATTCCATTATAACAACAAGTCCTCCAAATTATATGATAAAAAAAAAAAATGTTTGTCTGAACAACACGAAAACATTTATGATCTGAAGATGTACCAATGTTTGGTTAGGTTTATGCACAAAAATTACTTTTTTGTTTTTTTTTGGTTAAAATTAGGGCTGTCAATCTATTGACATAGTTGATTACAATTAATCGCAAATGAATCGGACATTTTTTATCAGTTCAAAATGAACCTTAAAGGGAGATTTGTCAAGTATTTAATACTCTTATCAATATGGGAGTGGGTAAATATGATGCTTTATGCAAATTTATGTATATATTTATTATTGGAAATCAATCAACAACACAAAACAATGACAGATATGTCTGTAAAGGGGAGACTCGTGGGTACCCATAGAACCCATTTTCAGTCACATATCTGGAGGTCAGAGGTCAAGGGACCACTTTGAAAATGGCCATGACAGTTTTTCCTTGCCAAAATTTAGCCTAACATTGTAGCGTTATTTAACCTCCTTCACGACAAGCTAGTATGACATGGTTGGTACCGATGGATTCATTAGCTTTTATAGTTTAAGATGATATCAGTATCCTCTAGCTTTAAAACTGAGCCTGTTTCAACTTAAAAATCGCAAGTTGCGTTAATGTGTTAAAATAATTAGTGGTTATCGCGTTAACTTTGACAGCCCTAGTTAAAATAAGTACTTTGTTGAGGTTAATGGACCTTTGTTGTCATAGTTATAATAAGGGTATGGTTAATAAGGAAATGGGAACCAAACAGTGATAAACCATGTTAAAGTCCGATGTTTCCACCCTGACCTTCTCCCAATGTGACTTTGGCGCTCTATATCAATAGCCATGTTTCCATTCAATCTAAAACAAACTTCTGAAATGTCGCAAAAAATAATTTGCAAATTAGGCACATTTCTATCAACTGGTTTGGAGCGAATAAACTCAGCTACAGTGTAGTTTGGTCAGTTTACAACGTTTCTAATGCGATACTTCAAAATGTGCATAAAAACACGTGAATGGAAGTCATCTGACTCTTTTCTTGGTCAGACAGTCTTAATGTTAAAACCTGCTAAGAAGAGTAGAAACAAAGTTCATTGATAATGTTTTCAGTAACTTTGTTTTGCAGTTGTTTTCTATTCTTCTGTGTGGAATAAATCCTTTAACCTCAAACTGAAGCGCTTGCTTTATACTCATGCAGCAGGAAGTTACACTGAGTGGGCGATACATTTGTCCTCGCTTGGCTGTATGAAGTCTTTAGGTCATTCTCAACGTTTTCATTTGTTTTTAATAATCACAATTATAATATGTAAATGTAATTTGTGGACATAATAAATGTCTCTAGGCTTTCGTGTACGACTTGTTTTCCATATCAATAAACTGTAGCCTGAGTGAGTGTGTTCACTTTCACTGTACATCCTGAAAATCTACAGAGTGAAAAAGATTGAATGGATTTCACGGTTGAGAGGACGAAGAAATGAAAGAAGGGAAAGAAAAGAGAGCGGGAGGAAAGGTGTGTGTGTGTAATGAGGCCTGACTTGGTTAATACCTCAAGGCAAGGTTTGCCTTCTGATGCCAAAACACACACACACACACACACACACACACACACACACACACTCTGACGGCAGGGTAATTCTTTTAAATGGCAGTGGCGAAATACAATTTCAGCGATGAATGAGGACTGTCAATCAACCAATGACAGGCTTCATTTACAGTCTGAGGAAAGTATTAATGTCTCAAGTTTTCTGCTGCATGAAGAGAACAAATTTAGACTTTTGTTCAGTTTTAGGAACAGATGGTTTTGTCCGACATGATGTTGTCAACACGGAGGGAAAACTCTTAATCAGTGGGCTACCTCTGAGAAGTGAAGCCAATGCTGAAGTGCCTTAAACTTTCTTTCTTTCTAACAGCCAGCAGGGGGCGACTCCTCTGGTTGCTAAAAGAAGTCTGATTGTATAGAAGTCTATGAGAAAATGAGCCTACTTCTCTCTTGATTTATTACCTCAGTAAACATTGTAAACATGAGTTTATGGTCTCAATCACTAGTTTCAAGTCTTCTTCAATACAGCATGATGTTCATTTGGTAAATTATGGTCCCATTAGAGTCAAATAGACCATAAAGCAGGGGATGCTTTAGGGCGGGGCTACCTTATAATTAACAGGTCGCTACCACGGCGTTGTCCGATCTGGGAGTTGTCCGTTTTTCGTCTTACAACTTTAACCCTTTCACAGTGTGTTTTCACTTCATCAAAGTTAATTATAACCTTTTGGTCGCCTAAAAATGACTTATTCAGTGTTCGGTTGTACTTAGCTCCACCCTCTCGTTTCACTTCTGGTTGCAAAAAAACAAGATGGTGACGGTCAATAACCAAGATGATGACGACCCAAAACCAAGATGGTGACAGCCAAAATCCAAGATGGCGACGGCCAAAAACCAAGATGGCGAATATCCAAAAACCAAGATGGCGATGGCCAAAATCCAAGATGGCGATTGCCAAAAACCAAGATGTCGACGGCCAAAAACCAAAATCGCAATGGCCAAAAATCAAGATGGCGACGGCCAAAAATCAAGATAGTGACGTCCAAAAACCAAAATGGCGACGGCCAAAAAAAACGAGATGGTGAAAACCAAGCTTTTCCCCTGTGGATCAATGGTCTTACTGATATAATAATATCAATCTATTTGATTATATTTTTTATTATTAATCAGAATCAGCAAAAAGTTTAGCAAATAAATGTAGTGCAGTAAAAAGTACAATATTGAGATGTAGTGGAGTAGAAAGTTGCATAAAGTGGAAATACTCAAGTAAAATTGTACATAAGTGCAGTTTTTGAGTAAATGTACTTAGTGACTTTCCACCACTGTTTCCTTCACTAATGAGTTGTTTTTCTTGCTGAAAGTTTTCTCTCCAGTTTGATGAAATATAAAAGAATAAGTGACTCAGTTTGTTGTAGATATTTTCTCTACAGGAGCATTAAACTCTGATCCTCCTCCTCCTTCTTTCTCTCTTCTTCATCTTATCGACACTGTTTGGTTTCCCGACCTCGACAGGAAACCGACTGATCCTGGTTTCAGAAGACAAATGGAAAAGTTATTTAAATTGATATAAATGTGATAATATCATGTAATGAGTGATGCAATCTTGATGAAGCAGCGCGGCCCGGTTCTCCCGGGGTTTTAATGACCCGCCTCCCTATAGATCCTGAACCAACAGCCGGGAGCCTCATTGATCACGCCGCTACGAGCCGGCGGCCCGCTGGATTAGCATATTCATTTGAGCTGGCTTTACTGCAGAGAGACAGATGGAGGGAGGGAGAACGGTCAGGAGGGAAAGTGATGGAGAAAGAAGTGGCAACGGAAGATGAGATAGTTTAATATCTCAGTGAAATTACATTTAATATGGCGGAAGAATTAGATTTAAAGAGAAGCGACACGTTGAAACATTTTCATCTGTACGACTGAACCGTCAGCTCTAATTCTACTGTGATACTGTTTAATACTTTGACTACTCAGCCAGTACAAGTACACACTTCTGATGTTTTTGTAATTTGCGAGTTACCTTCTAGACATTACCCGCATTACCCTGATGTTGCAGCATGTCTGTGTGTGAGTTATTTTATACTAAACGTAATTTTTTTGTTTGTGTTCTGAGGTTTTTTGTAATCTGCCAATTTATGTGTGTAGCGTAGGTTTCAGGACAGACTTCAGTTATTAGCTATATCAGGCATGTATGTGATGAAGTAGACAATTGTTTTTATTATTTTTTATATTTATTATTCTTTATTATTATTATTATTATTATTTTATCAGTACCTTCAATATCGGTCATACCAGTAGACAATTATTAATTTCTAATTGGCTTTGAAATTGTACAATAAACTGTATATCGTCTAGCAGCTAACCACCCCCAGATCATGGAGAGGTACGGTTATTTTGCAAATTCATACCATCCCCCATCATCCAATAGCTCCAACAAGAATCAAGAACCCTTTAATATCCCAAAGAACCATATGACAAACATGTAGAACCATCCACCACATACAATGGTTCTTCATGGAACCACACAGCCATTCAAAGAACCAGTTAAGAACCATTATTTTTCCTTGGTAATGGGTATTTACTTTTGGTACTTTACATATATTTTGATGCTAGTACTTTTATGATATTGTACATTTTCTTAGTACATTATCTGACTTCTTCTACCTCTGGTGCTACCATAGAGCCCGACTTATACTTGATATTTGCAGCTAATATCAACATTTTGATAGTTAAAAATCTTTTTTTTTCAAAAACAATACATTTTTTAATTGATCCAACATCTTCGAGATGTCATTCATAACTGACTGTTTCATCGACGCGCTAATGCAACAGTGTATATCTATTTTAAATATATGATATGCAAAAGTTTATTATCTGTTTTGGTTTGATAATAAAGTCTGAACCTCCCACTAAACGTCCTCCAGAAGGAGTGAACTCTGGTTTTCACAGCTCTGAACAAACAGGCAGAAAACAGATGGAAGGTTTAAATCAACTGATGAGGTTTTCGTTAAGAAAACACTGTTAATGAATCAGTATTGATAAGATCTGACGACTTCCTGATTGGATGAATTTTATCCTCAGGGATCAGATTTACTCTCGTGTCTCTCTCTCTCTCAGTAACATTAATCAATGTTTTTTTAAAGGAGGCTTTGACAAAGGTGCTCTGACTTTCACCCAACGGCTAATTAATAACACACATTGATGTCCTTAGTCCAACCTTAAAAGACCCTGTAAACTTTTTTCCTCTAGTGTCTTACTATAAACCATAAAAACAAAATTTTCTGCAAAGTTGGAACAGTTTTGCTTATTTAAAGATCCCGTACAATTGAAATGTCTTTTTATTATTATGTTAAAGGACCAGGCTGTATTGATGGGGCCGCTGTAGGGACGGGAGGCACAGGAGAACCAGAACCAGGACTGAGCGCGGCAGACTGTCAGACCCTACTGCAGTAAAATGAGAGGTTTTCTAAAGGGACTCTGGTACTCGGAAACGCTACCACAAAATTAAAGTTGTGCTGGACGCCGCCAAATACTGGATGTAACGCATGTCCTGACTGGCCATTATGCAAATCTCAGTGGGCGACTGCGTGCTTGTGATTGGATTAGCGTATTACCCATAGAATCCAGGAGAGGGCTCTACCTGTGCTTATAGAACTAGGGTCACAATATCGTAACCTGCGTTTTAGCCTTCACCAACTTCAGCCGTCAAACTCCACTAATAAAACCCAAAGGACCAGACCTCTGTGTGTGTGTGTGTGTGTGTGTGTGTGTGTGTGTGTGTGTGTGTGTATTTGCGGGCATTAAACATACAAGAAAATCTACTATTCATTTCCCCCAGAGGAATCATGAAAGCTGCTTCAACTCTGAGCTTTTGTTCACATGAGCCTGAGTGGGAGATAAGTGTGTGCGTGTATGTGTGTTGTGAGCAGTCTATGTTTAGCCTGCAATTTTCATGGCTTGTTACCGTGGCAACCCTCAGAGACAAGAGGTCAGGTATGACTGAGTCTCTCCTCCGTTTCTCTTTGCTGATTTTTTTTTTCTTCATTATATTTATTTTATTTGGAGTTCTCACTTTAATCCTCTACAGGCTGCTTGTTGAACACAACATGTCGAGGTTCATCTTGGTTTTTGGTTGTTGCCATTTTGGTTTTTGGATGTTTTTGACCTTTAAAGTACGTAGAAAAGGAAAAGGTAAAGAAAGAAGAAGATAGTAAATGAGAGGAAGAGGTGGCACAATGATTGAAGAAGATAAGAAGCATTTTAATGGAAATGGAAGAGAGCCGAGGAGAACCTAAAGAGAGGAGAATGAGAAGGAAAGATAGTTGGAGAGAGATTATCACAACTCAGCAAAGTGTTTTCCTCAGGAGAGACGGGAAGTTAGTGTGTGTGTGAGACAGACAGACAAACCCACAGAGAGAGTGAGACAGTTTTTTCTCGTTGCCAAAGGTCGCTGGATCAACCGCTCGTCTGCTGCTCTGATAACGCTCTATAAATTGGACTGCAGTGTGTGTGTGATTGGAGGACAGTGATTTATGAAGGTGAAGTTTATCGTCATTACAATGAAGGATGAATATTCAAAAAACTCTCCTTCCTTTCTTTCTCTCTCCTTCGCCTGTTTTTCTTCCTCTCCTCCTCTTCCTCTCCATCAAACAGCTGTTTAACAGCAGCTGAAGGATTGAACCTCCCCTCTGGTGGAATAAACTAAAACCAGTCAATAGGACGTTAATGGAAACACAATTTATGACTTTAATTTGACCAAACAGGGTCAAGCTCACGTGTGTGTGTGTGTGTGTGTGTGTGTGTGTGTTTTACGTTGCTGATATTAAAGGTCAGTCTGAGATCATAAATTAACATCACACACACACCTGTCAGTGTTTCTGTGTGTTTTAAGCAGCTGAAACTGAACGAGGCTTCAAACTGAATTAAATATGAACGATAGAGCTGCAACTATTTATTTCAATTTTCTTATTAATATTCTGGACATTCATGTTCCCCTCAGGATGAACTGTAATAACTTTGTTGTCCTCCAGCACCATCATCAGGTCAACATTTTAGTCTATCCAATACTTTGGTTTATGACCTCACACACCGTGACGGCACACATTGGTTTGTGGACTGCTGTTTTGAAGCCTCGAGTTCGGCATTTTGGCCGTCGGCATCTTGGTTTTTGGACGTTGCCATCGTGGTTGTTGGCCGTCGGTATCTTGGTTTTCTGGCCGTCGGTATCTTGGTTTCTGGCCGTCGGTATCTTGGTTTTTGGCCGTCGGTATCTTGGTTTTCTGGCCGTCGGTATCTTGGTTTCTGGCCTTCGGTATCTTGGTTTTTGGCCGTCGGTATCTTGGTTTTCTGGCCGTCGGTATCTTGTTTTCTGGCCGTCGGTATGCTTTACGGTCTATTTGACTCTAAATGGGACCATAATTTACTAAATGAACATCATGCTGTATTGAAGAAGACTTGAAACTAGAGATTGAGACCATAAACTCATGTTTACAATGTTTACTGAGGTAATAAATCAAGTGAGAAGTAGGCTCATTTTCTCATAGACTTCTATACAATCAGACTTCTTTTAGCAACCAGAGGAGTCGCCCCCTGCTGGATATTAGAAAGAATGCAAGTTTAAGGCACTTCCCTCAGGTCAAAATTTACATTAATTTAATTTCAGTAAAGAAACGTCTTTATATTTTGATGTATAATTATGATAGCACACTGTAGAGGGCACTAGCAGGTTATCAGTGTGTTTAATTTGACCCCGAACAGATCGTGACGAGGAGGCTGCTGTCAGGATCCTCTCTTTCTGCAGAACTGCTGAAACCAGGAAAAAATTGAACTGCTAGCTCAACACTTCTGTTTCACTCCAACTTCCTCTCAAGATCTGCTGCTTTGTTTATTTAATGCTTTGTTTTCCTCTTTTCTTCTTCTATTTCACACAATGTTCCCTTTTGTTTTATCCATATTACCACTTTCATGCGTGTTTGTGGCTTCTTCTCTGTTTTTACTTTATCTTTTAATTGAGTTTTATTGTTTTTATTCACTAGTTAAGGAGCTCCAATTTAAAAAATGTTGCTGAATAAACACGGCAGATTGATTTATATGCATTTCCTGTCTGAGACACGCACACACACCTACACACACTTGAGTAAAGGGAAATAAAAGAGATAACTCTGTTATTCTATCTCTAATTCTCTCTCTGCCTCAGTAAATCTCTTTTAAGAGGAGTTATAAAACTACCCGACTGCATCTCTTATTAACATTATTACACTGTGAATGAGTGTGTGTGTGTCCTCTAGTACTGCTATCTTTGTGGGAACCAGACCAGACCTTCATTAACCCGGTCTCACAGGAAGGCGTATAAATACCACGACATTACACGGTGATTGCATGTGTCATTAGTACGCCGCTTTTCGCACATAATTTATGCGCCGCTTTTCTTGTGACATTTGTGCTTCACTTTTCGCATGTCAATTGGGTGCCGCTTTTCGTGTGTCATTAATATGCTGCTTTTCGCATGTCATTTGCACGGCGCTCGCTTTTTACGTGTCATTTGTGCACCGTTTTTGCGTGTCACTTTTTGCGTGTCATTTGTGTGCCACCTTTCATGTGTCATTTGTACGTCGTTTTTTTGCGTGTCATTTTTTGCGTATCTTTTGAACGCTGCTTCTCGCATGTCATTTGTGCGAAACGCAAACTTCACTAACTCTTACCGTAGCATTTATACACAGATGCGTTTACATTGCAGTCAGTACAGGATACATGGTGTACAAATGACACGTGGAGATCAAGAAAGGCGTACTTACTGCACGCTAAACGCCTTGCACAATATTGTGGCATTTATAGGCCTTTTCGTGTGAACGGGCTGCTTCCATAGTGAGGACATCATTGAAACGTGAGGACATTTATCCTGTTCCTCCTTTCTTTGAAGGGCTGTTTAAGGGTTAAGACTTGGTTTTAGCAAATCAATGCAGTGTCCTCCTAAGTGACTAAAACAAGTGTGTGTGCTGCAAGCTGCTGAGCTCAGCAAACAGTCCGAGGCAGATCAAATGGAGGAATTAAAGAGGACAGAAGAGATGGAGAATGAAGACAGAGTATGTGAGATGACGGGAAGTGATGACTGAATTAAAGACAATGATTATATTAAAACAAACACATCAGCAGCTGACAGGGAGAAATACAGATCTGTGAGCACAGAAGATAAAGTTGCATCCGCTGATCAATTCATGCTTATCAATCACTGACTCATTCATCAGCTCATTAGGAACATCATATTCAAGCAGGTGCAGCCATTATAACCTGATACCTCTCAGTACTGCTGAGGAGTTAGAAACATGAATAAAACATGAGTCCAACATGTCCAGCTTGGACTGAGGACACACTGAACAGAGGCCACTGGGAGCTTCAGTACGACAACAACAAGTGCGTGTGTGTGTACATAGTGTGTACTTGTTGTTGTTTGTACTGCATGTTGTGTATGTGTGTGTGTGCATGTATCTGCCCCGTGGGGCTGGTTGCCATGGGGACAGTGATAAGGGTTCTAAATGGATCTAAATAATTCATGAGCTCTTGATAAGATGCACTCACACACACAATATACACACCGACACTTCAACACACACACATTCAGACACAAAACGCACAATTACGAGAAAACAAGACAAACAAATACAAGAACACTCACACACACAGATATACCTGTGTCTTATGAATAAATGCCAGGAAACAAAGAGTTTTATGTAAATGTGATGCATCAACTTAATACAAAATTGAATCAATTCCTCACTGATGTGATACAGTAGATACACTCAGATCTGGGTTCTTCTCTAGAATTCAGAATGAATAAAGTTTTGTGGGTTTGAAGTTTGAAGAAAGCTCTACAGACATGAGTGCAGACATGAGCTTGTAAAGTCAGACTCCAGCAGGACTGAAAGAGTTCAAGAAAATAAGAAAATAAAAGAAGTGTGATTGTATAGAAGTCTTTGAGAAAATGGTCAAAAACAAAGATGGCGATGGCCAAAAACCAAGATGGCGTCGTCCAAAAACCAAGATGACCACGGACAAAAGCCAGGATGGCGACGGCCAGAACCAAGATGGCGACAGCCAGAACCAAGATGGCGACGACCAAAAACCAAAATGGCGATGGCCAAAAACCAAGATGACAATAGACAAAAGCCAATATGGTGACGGACAAAAACTAAGATGGCGATGGCCAGAAACCAAGATGGCGATGGCCAAAAACCAAGATGGCGATAGACAAAAGCCAATATGGCGATGGCCAAAAAACAAGATGGCGACGGCCAAAAACTAAAATGCCACAGAGGCTAACAGTTTAGCAAGCTAGCAATCGGGTAACATAATGCAGTAAATGTAAAGGCATAATGACAGAGGAAAAAGATGAAGTCATTGGGAATATCAACATTTTCCTCAGACATATTATAAAATTATGAAGTAAAACAATATAGGACAAAAATTACAATATATTAACTTATTATGCACCGAAAATGAACTTCCATGGCCTCCGCCATTTCTGACAACGTCAACAAACACGTCACAAGTCGTGAACTCTGAGCTTTCAGAAACTTTCCACTTACCAGGTCGTGAATACGACATGAGGGGGGGCGTTCATATGGACTCTTCCAGTTGTTACACCTTGAGGAATAAATAATAAAAAATAGTATGGAAACTGGTGGAAATATGAAATATTTTGTGAACACGTGCCAACAACAACATCGGCAATGTGTCTCTCGTATCACTTACTGTCTATTTCTCGTGTGTTTTTGTAATAAAAAGTAGTTTGGCGACGTCATCAGGGATTCCTCCTGGTGAAAGATCTTGCAGTGTGTGACCTCCTGTCACCGGTCAGTCATGTAGTGTGAAAACCACGACGAATTAAAGACTCCTGATTACAAGATTACAGAAAGTTGTGTAGAGTTAACTTGGCTACATACAAAGATTAAACCAGCGGAGGAAGGGTGATCAAGGACAGGTGAGATAAACAAGACAGGTGAGACTAACGAGGCAGGTGAGACTAATCAGGGAGGAGGCCGACAATCTAACGAGGACAGGAAGTGAAGATTTCTGAAGCTAGAGGAGAGGTGAGATTATCAAAATAAAACAGGAAATAATAATTAAAAAATGGAAACAAGGAAATCATAACTGAATCAGGAGGCCAGGATGTAACAGAAATACTCAAGTAAAGTATAAGAACCTTGAATGTGTATAAGTACTTGTTACATTAGACCACTAGACATAGAGCCCTCTAGTCATTAGTCTACGTTAGTTGTTAGTGGTCTGATCTGTGGTCAGTCACCTGAAACCTGTGTTGGTGTCCATTGATCTGACCACAGTGATGGAACTGAGCGACCAGTCCGACCAATCGATCCCCGATCCAGCCGTCAGCCGATCGACGGACAGACCCCCGATAGAACCGATCGATCAGCCGACCAATGAGGTCATCTGGCTGGAGGCGCAGGACAGCTAACCAATGAGCTGGCTCGGTGTCTGGAGCTCCGATTGCTCCAATCGATCAGGTGATCGATCATCTGCTGAGGAGCTGAGGTGGCGGAGTCATTCCTCCTTTTTCTCCTCTTCTTCATTCTTCTCCTTCATCACTTTCTTCTTCTTCTTCTTCTTCTTTTTCTTCTTCTTCTTCTTCTTAATCTTCCTCTGTTTCTTCTTCTCTTGTGTTTGTTTTCCTCTCTTTCTTGCAACTTTTTCTCTTCTTGCTCTTCAGGTTTTTCTTCCTCTTTTTTCTCCTTCTTCACTTCATCCTCCTCTTTTATTCCCCTCTTCTGTATACTCTAAATTCTTCTTTTCCTCTTCCTTTGTTTCCTAATTGTACTTCTCATCTTATATCCTCTTTTATCTTCCTCTCATCATCCTCCTCTCCTCCCCACTCCTCTTTCTCTTTTTCCTCTCGTCTCTCAATCCCCCTCTCCTCCTCTTCCTCCCTTTCTCCAGAAGTATTTTCCTCTTCCTTTTTTCCTCCCCCTCCTCCTTTGTTTCCTTAGCTCCTCCTTTATCTTCCTCTCATCATCCTCCTCTCCTCTTCCTCCTCTCGTCTCTCAATCCCCTTCTCTTCGTCCTTACCTCCAGAAGTGTTTTCCTCTCACCATGAAGTCTTTTTCTCATCACGTTGTTTTTTTTAAACTCTCTTTCATTTCCTCTCCTCTCTCCTTCCCATCCCTCTCCTCGATGTGATAAAAACCTGTTATTCTCCTCCATCTCCTCCTCTTTTCTCTTAATCCTCCCTCGGCGGTGATAAAACTTGTACTTCTCCTCCATCTCCTCGTCTTTACACACTAATAAAACCTCCCTTCCTTTTAATCCTTTCTCCTCAATTCCTTGCTTCACTTTCTCTTTAAAAAATAAACTCTTCTTTTTCACCTCCTGAACCTTTTCCTCTCCTCCTCTCCCGGCGGTGATAAAACCGGTATTACTCCTTCATCTCCTCCTCCTCCTCCTCTCCTGACAGTGATGAAGAGGGTTTTTTCTTCCTTGGACAGGAATTTGTCTCAGAGCGGCAAACTCCTTCAGCTCCTTTTAATTACTTTTTCACGGCTGTTTGTTGTTCAGTTCAAGGATAAGAGGCAGCGTTAATATGAACACACACAGAAACACACTTTAACACTCCCATACTTTATAGCTGTGAAAGTGAACACACATTTATTCAGCGGCGGTCCATCAACCGATGGTTCAAATTATTTACGGCTATTTTTATGGTGTAGGTGCAGTACTCATTGTGCCACCCACAGGGGGCAGCAGTGAGCCCATTCCAGTTTGGCCATGATGAGGTGAAGACAAAGCGTGATATTTATTCTTTATTACAGGTGTTTTCTGACTGAGTTTATTTTGCTTTCACTTGGCGGCAAAGTCCGGATCTGAAAAGTGAAGCCTGAAGTATCTTAAAGCTTCATTCTTTCTAACAGCCAGCAGGGGGCGACTCCTCTGGTTGCAAAAAGAAGTCTGATTGTATAGAAGTCTATGAGAAAATGAGCCTACTTCTCACTTGATTTATTACCTCAGTAAACATTGTAAACATGAGTTTATGGTTTCAATCGCTAGTTTCAAGTTTTTCTTCAATACAGCATGATGTTCATTTAGTAAATTATGGTCTCATTTAGAGTCAAATAGACCATAAAGCAAGGGATGCTTTAGGGCGGGGCTACCTTGTGATTGACAGGTCACTACCACGGCGATGTCCGGTCTGGTCCATGTTTTCGTCTTACAACTTTAACCCTTTCACAGTGTGTTTTCAGTTCATCAAAGTTTAATTAAAACATTTTCGTTGCCTAAAAATGTCTATTTCAGCATTCAGTTGTACTTAGCTCCACCCTCTTGTGTCACTTCTGGTTGAAAAAAACAGATGGCGACGGCCCAAAACCAAGATGGTGACAGCCAAAAACCAAGATGTCAACGGCCAAAAGCAAAGATGGCGAAGGCCAAAAACCAAGATGTCAACGGCCAAAAACCAAGATGACGATGGCAAAAACCAAGGTGATGATGGCCAAAAACCAAGACGGCGACAGACAAAAGCCAAGATTGTGATGGCCAAAAAACAAGATTTTTTTGCTTCAAGCGCAACTGAGCAAGTTTCATAGGAATGAATGGAGCCCCGTATCCATCGTGGTATCCAGTTCTTTTTATACATCCATGTGCCGAACTCGAGGCTTCAAAGCAGTAGTCCACAAACCCATGTGGGACGTCATGGTGACTACGTCCACTTCTTATGTACAGAGAAAGGAACAGAGCGTCCTCTGTATGTTAAACAGTTTGTTATTATTTATTTTTCATGAGTCTGAAGTCACGTTTGACCATATGCAGCCTGTAAAATGAGTTTCAGGTTATTTTCCCAGTTTTCATTCAATCAGTGACCTCATCAGCGCAAGAAATCCAATTCACTGTACAGCGATTGACTTGCTACTGAACTGTGGAGCAATTTGAGAAAAGCAGCATAGAAAGTCGATCCTAGACCAATCATGAAAAGATCCAGATGTTGTTTTTATTTGTTTTGTTTTCCCGGTACCTTAAAGTGGAATAACACTCAAAACATCTGGTTTTTACATGTTTTTTTATTTCCATAAATGGATGTCAATGCAGAGTCCTCACAGCCATGGTAAACCACTGTATGTGTGTCTGTGTGTGCTGCGGGGTGTTGTGCTGGGTTAAACAGGGAGGCTCTGTAGCATGAATGAAGCGCCCCCCGGCTGCTCTGGGATCATATGGTGCGTTGGGTTTGTCCTTCTGCTGCCGCCTTCAGGGCATCGGGAGCCAGGTGGAGCTGAGCGGAGCTCCGCATCTGGGGCTCCTCTTCCATTATCTCTCTATAACATCTAACGTCTCACCTCTTTTAGTCGTCAAAAAGACTTCCGCAAAGGATACACCAGTGTATCCTCACTTATAGCTCCTCCGGCAAGCCACCTCTCTCGCCAAGATAGCGACGGCCGAAAACCAAGTTGATGACGGCCAAAAACCCAGATGGCGACGGCCAAAAACCAAGTTGATGATGGCCAAAAACCAAGATGGTGATGGCCAAAAACCAAGCCTCCTCTTTCCTCGCGATGCATTTTAGGAATTGGGACGTACTTCAAGATGGAGCCCTGCAATTGATTTCCGGGTTACAAGCTGGAGGATCGAGGAGCAAGGAGGCACAAAATTGAGAAATGGGATATATATACGTTATACTTTCTACAAGGACGGCCTCATGGAAATGAGCTGATGCAGAATCGTGAAGAGGAAACGTTTGAATCTTTTATACTGTCTGCGGGTTTCTCCTCGCAGCAAACAGACATTCACAAAGCTCCTCTGAGTTCTCCATTTTTGCCACCCATCCACATCCGTGTAGTTATACAAATTTGGATGTCGCATGATGTCACTTTGGCCGTGCAGACATTTGTGATACTCACGGATGCGTAAAGTATAAATCAAGCAACTTCAAGCCCACAGGGTCCTACTGAAGACAAAAATCTTTAAAAGCGCCTCACAAATATATAGTTTCATCAGTATATTTCTGAAACAGCTGGTCACTGTAGTTGTCATCAAACAAACAGGAGGAAATAGTGCATTTGTTGGGGACTATTTTCAGTGGTAGATTAATCCACATATGGTGCTCTATAGTGGCAGCAGGACGGTGTATGAGGGATTGAATCTAAATAAACTACAGTGTGTGTTCATGGTGATGAAGGAAGATGTCACCCATAATTGGAGAAGAGATATCAGGCTACGATACTCTGTTTTCCTCCGTCGCTCTCCTGATGATGCATTCAGGTCGCAGTTTGCAGCTTTGTGTGAATTCATCCTTTTAATGTGACATACTTCTAACAGGTTTGTGTGAATTATCCGCAAATTAGAAGCGACAGCTGAGATAAATGTTTCATCGATGATGGCGACAGATTAATCGCCAACAGACGATTAAGACACGTGAATCACCACGGGGTTATTTTAATCACACTGTGTGTTCACGCTGCAGTGATATGACTATTAATCTATGAGTGATCGATGAGTGTGACCTTTACACATGTTGCATGATGGGACGGTTCATCCATGTCAGGACTGATTCTGTGTACGAGTTGATCTGGTTAAACTGCATCCTGCTACGAGTTACATGGGAGCTTTTATCTCATTATGATACTATTAATTAATCTGGTTTAATCCTGTTAATCACTGTGAAGATAAATCCTCTTAACCTACCATCAGGATTAAACATTTTCTCTTCTTTAAAATGATCAATTATTTAGAGTTAAAGTCCATCGCACATAAGGTGGAAGGCTTTTTTAATCCTTACCACCAGGTTGCTAGAAGGGATTGTTTTAATATTGATAGTTGGACTGAAGCCACACTTTTTGTGTGGAAACATACACATTTTTGGGGGCCTGAAGTTTAACTATGCTACAAGACGTTTTCCCCCTTTTTCAAAAAGCCCACATACGTCAGTGATTTAAGACATCCGTCCTTTTACAACATTAAAGATTTAAGAGAAGCCGTTGTGCTATTTATTTTGTATTTCACTCATAATGTGGAGGTTAGCAAGTTAAACTACTTTATCTTGGAAAGTGAAAGCTAGTTAGCCAAATTATGAATTATTATTACACAGCTGTGTTGAATACTCGATTCTGATTGGTCAATCACGGCGGACTGCGGTCTGTTATTTCTTTATAGCAGACCGTTGCTATGTAGAGCACACCGTTGCTATGCGCGCAGTTCTGATGTCAGACTCTGGCGGACCATTTTTGTGTCAAATTATTGATTTCTTAAGTAAGTAGCCGTGTAATAAGCGGGATAATGCACAGCTAACGGGTCATTGTTGTGAAACAATCCCCTTCAGGGTGGTGATAGATTCAATAGGGCTGCCCAAGAGTGGGGCGTAACAAATGGGGGCTCGTCCGGGATAGAATGTTGGCATCGCACTGTCAGGGTTTCACGACAATGACCGGCTCGCTGTACATTATCCCTTACATAAATGATGAATGTATTATTATAGATTAAACCCAGTAGTATATAAAGTCATTCAACATACAATGGTTCGTATGATATCTTATGAATAGTTATTCCTAATTTTTCATGTGTTTTCCTACGAATTTCCAGCGTCAATTTCTGCTCCATTCTTTTCAAACTAAACTTCTGTCTATACAGGAAACAACTTGGTTGGGTTTAGGAAAAGATTGTGGTTGCCTTACTTAATTTGTGACAAATAAATCAACTTTGACTTGTGGTTTCACACGGGACACAAACGCCGGTCTCCTGGGTGAAAGAAGCAGAAGTATGTCAGTCATGTCATTTTCTATTATAACGATTTGTGTATTCGTTTCGCACACAAATGAAACGGCTGAGCTGGAAGACCGGCCTGCAGGTTCCCGGTCAGATACAACAGCAACGGAGAGAGAGAGAGAGCTGTGTATATGACGAGGACGGTGTGTCATCGTTGCTCCACCGTTGAAGGGCATGTGAATGGGGTCAAGGAAAAAACAACTCGTATTTAGTGTTTTCAGTTTCGTAGAGATGTTTTTCAGTTTTATAGCCTGTTGAGACCTTTTGCCTTTTGGGAAAGTTTGGTGTTTGTACAGTGCAATACCCAAGTGTTTGAAATGTTCCTTAGTTTTATAACAAAAATAGGAGGCTTTACCAAAGTAGTGGGCAAAATGCTAATTCAGTCCCCAGCAGAAGGATTGCATCTTTGACACTTTGCACTTCTGTCTGTTCGAAATAAATGAAAAGCGTTTGTTTTTCCCCTGCTGTACCGAACTCACAGCGAACCATGACTCCTGTGTTCTGTTAGACTTTCTATGTAAACCTGCTGCAAAGAGACACAAGTGTCAGACACGACAACACAGAGTTGGAAAAAAGTTTGTGCAAAAGAGTTGCTGAGATAAAGAAACCTGCTTTCATCGTCTCTCACTGTAGCAGAAAATCAGAAAGTCAAAGTCGTGAACGACCTCCGTGGAGATGAAAAGCTTCGAGAAACGAGTTAAACAAGAGACACTTGAGGCAAATAGAAGGCCACACAGATCCATTGGTTAGAAGTGCTGAAGACGCCACTCTTACACTCTTACATGTGTGATTTCAGCACAAAAACCCAAGGCTCTTATTTATGCTCATGTCCTCAGCATTCAACACGATTCAACTATTCAACCACTCAACGGATATTAGATTTCTTGATGATGAGGCCCCAGTGTGTCTCTATAGGCTCTACACTGTCTCCCATTATATCTTTTTATGCTCTCAGCTTCATAGTTTCTGTCGCTTCATTCTGTTTTAGTCCTATAATATTCATGCACTTTTTTTCTCGACGTGTTTTTGACGTCTTTTGTTAACGTTTGTGACGTGTTTTATGTCAACGTTTTTACCTGTTTTTTGTTGACATTTGTGAAGTGTTTTCCATAGTTGTTTCCTTACATGTTTACTTAGTTTACGTATTTATTTTAAGCCTAACTATGAAGTTTTCCCTTACCCTAACTAAGTTACTTAATTTCTAGTAAGTAAATACGGATGTTTGCGTGGCGTAGCCTCATCATACGTGGAATGTCAGAGTAATGTCGTGGTATTTATACGCCTTCCCGTGAAACCGGGTTGGTACTGTAGTAGTGTTACTATTTTTGGCTTGATCTGCTCTTAATTTTTTATTGATATTTAGTTTTAATCACATTTGTTTTTATTAGTTTACTGTATATTTTACTGCTTTTATGTCCTTAAACAACAGACTGTTGCTGTTCATTGTCTTCAGTGTACCTGTGACGTCAGAGGAAGTTGGATTTAAAGTTGTTCTTTGGAGACACAATAGAGCAGAAAACTTCCACTGCACAATCACCCAATCACTGCTGAATGTAGATTGCCAGCGGTATAGTGTGTCTGAACGCTGTCTGGAAGTAACCCCCACAGTCTGCGCCATCTTAAAACTCAGTCATCATGGGGGAAATGAAGCTTTACTTCACCTTTGAATTGTGTTTCAAGCTTTGCAGAGTGATACCTCCGGAGAAATTTAAAGAAAACCAGAGGCTGTTACCTTAAAAAACTCTTTTTTTTTTTTTTTTAAAGTAACTTTGTTCTAGCTCCTTAAAGTGCCCCAAATTTCCTCCCAGGTTTTGAAAGCAATAACGGGGAGCCGAGCAGGAAATTTAGGGGATTTGTAGGGTTGCTGTTGGGCACAACAACAACAACAAACACGAGTGTGTGTGAGTGTGTCTTTAAGATTTGATATTCATATTGTAGAAATTTACATGACAGAAGGACGAAGAACAGAAAGAGAAAGAAGGAGTCTGAGTGTCTCAACAGAGCAGAACTGACACCAATCTGTCAGACATCCCCCACACACACACACACACGTACACACACAGGATAATGAACATGAAATGAAGACGAGGAGGAGGAACAGAACAGAGAGGAGGAAGGCGAGACGAATGGAGACAGTCTGTCATTCACGTGACAAATTATGTGTTTTCAGCCTCTGATTTTACTGCAGTAATCCCCCCCCCCCCTTCAATTCAATTCAATTCAATCTGCTTCATTGAGACGAGTGGAACAGAGACAATAGTGCCAGAGCGTCAAGTAATAATGAAATGATAAAGAAAAAGATAGTACAATTCATCAAATAGCAGAAAACAATGAACAAAGGCGTGTGAATGGCATGATAATGCACAAGGAAAAAGCGAGTAATAAGGACGCTCTTCTTTGCTTTAGGCGTGTCATTTTCACGCAGGTTGATCTATACACCATTCATAACTATACCCATGAAAAGTAATGCAGTAATTCATATTCATCCCACAAAATCAATTCGTATGCAATTGTGAACCAGGAGGTATCAAGCTGAAAAAATAACATTATATGTGCACAGTCTAGATTGTCTGTCGTCATATATTTACTTGCCAAAAATATTTTTCTGTACTCAAAATCACACCCTTAAAATAGTTAATGTGGAACACATCACATATAGCTAAATCCATATTTTAGCTATATATGTGAATAAATACTACTACTAGCTAACCTTGGCCATAAATAATGTTTGACTAAAAAACATGCTAAAAACAAACTGCTGCTGCAATGTTTACTTAGACAACCATGTGCAACATTATCCACTTTACATGTCAAACACTTAATTTAAAAAGCATTTTGATAAATACAAGCAGGGTAGGCCTAAAAGTATGTTGTTACCTTGACAACTCCTGATCCGAAATGGAAGTTTCTTGTGGCACATGTTGCAGTAGGAGCTGGACAGCCTCGTTGGCAGTGTGGGGTTGCCTACGCATTTTTGCAGGGGCCACACATATAGAGTTGAGTCAACTAAGAAATCCATGTTGCCTGAACTACTCTGATTGAACTGATTAGTTAAACTTGATATTTCAAGTCCAGCCAACACTTTAGCTTATCAACAGTTAAACTAGTTGAAATGACTTAGGAAAATGAGTTGAATGAACTAAATCCTTTTTTACAGTGTATAAAGAGCAACAAGCGCTGCGTAAAATCTCTCTGCGCGGGCTGTGCCGTTGTTTTGCTACGGGGAGAGCGGTCTCACCAGACTAGGTGGAATCGCTACTCTTTGCGTGACGCATTGCTCGAGATCCACAGAGCGCTATGGTCCAAATATTATTATTTAGACTTATTTCAACCGCTTACCTTTCAAAACTCAACCAACGAGAACAGATACAACTGTTGTTGTTGATAAGAAACAGTGAATGGCGTTCCTTGCGCTCTTTTTGGGAACATATTTTACCTGCTGCCTCTGCAAGACCGTGCGCCCTACCTCGCGGTGAGTGAAGAGCAAATCTCTCATCATGTGAAGGCTTTGGTGTGATACCAGGTTTCCCTCCCTCCCTTAGTCTTTCTCTCTCCCTCCCTGCTTTTCAATCTTCAGAGTTCCAGTCTCTCTCCCTCCATCAATGTTCAGGTCTTCCCTCTGTCTTGTTTGTCTCTTTGTTAACAGCGACAGGCCTCCACCTGCTCTACGTTCACATCTAAACTCTGTACATCTGGGTGGAGGTGAGCGTCGCTGACAGCTCTCAGATCTAATGCAGCATCTCGCTGTTGATATAAATATCGCTTCATTTATTAAGAAACTGTGTGGGAGAGAAAGAGAAATAAAACAGAACAGTGTGTTGAGATCACAGATGAACAGCAGGGGCGTCGTCATGTGGTTAAAAGTGCCACATTTAGATGCAAATCCAACACAGTATGCACATAAATATATTATATATAAGCACTGTGGCAGGAAGTGAATAAAAGTAATGAAATAGCAGTGAGATAAATAATAAGATGATGGCAGTTTCTCTTCTTGAGAGTCAACTCTTCCTGCAGTAGTTTGACACTGAAGGCAACAAACTGATTCTGCCCTCCTGAAATGCTTTTAAAGTGAAACAGGTCGTCTCTACTAATAGCATTTCACAAATTAATACAACATCTTGGTTTTTGCTCCTTGGCATCTTGTTTTTTGGACGTCGCCATCTTAGTAAAAAAAACGCAAGTTCAAGGCACTTAAGCATTGGCTTCACTTTTCAGACCTGGAGGTTGCCGCCTGATCGGACACCTTAAGGCCGATATTTGAATGGTTTTCCAACAGACTAATAGTGGATGGATTGCGGTGAAATTGTGTCGAGACATTAACGCGTCTTGGATGATGTCTTGCATGGAAGTGCTGTTCCTTCTGTAACATTTTGTGCTTATTTCTGTACAAAAACTCAGAGAGGAAACACTGAAGTGATGAGAGATCCTGCGGCTAAAGTGCAACCTGCCAGCAATACACCTGTAATGAACTGAGTTTTACAGCAGCAGTGAAGCGATGATGACGGGCTCTTGTTGCACTTGAGCTGATGCTGTAATCAGATGTAACGTGGAGGACAAAAGGCGAGAAACACTGGAAACCCGGAGACTCCCCGCTGATCGACAGCAGCTCCACTGATGTGACGCTCCAGCAGGAGGTGAGTCACAGTCTCATTCTTTGTTTCTCACAAAAACCAACACAGAAAGCTCCAAAATAACAGCGACAAAACAAAACCAAGACGGCGACAACAGTAATGAAATATAGAAGATCAGACTGAACAAGAACTTGTAAAAACAACAACCTTATTTTCCCTCAAATTTACAGAGAAAAAACTTTTCCTTTTGTATGACTCATCCACATTTTTTGGAAGCAGGTCTGTCTCAAAGGTTCCTTATGTGTCCTGTCTTACTTCTTCTCGGCGGTGATTGAAACGTTCCTTTGAACTTACAAAGCAGCGTCTCTGTAACTGCATGCGGCAAAGAAAAATGATTCCTACAGGAGGGTTTGAAGCTCTCATTCTGCTGCAGCGTGTTCGGGATAGGCACATTTTAAAATGAACCTAAAGGCGCCTTTAAATTCGTCCTCAGATTGGTAATAAAACTTTTTACCGCAACCATGGAGGACGGAAGCTGACAAAATAAAGAATAAAAAAATAAATGACTCTATAAATAAATAAATATGCGATTAAAAGTAGCAAAAAATTAAAATAAATATACTCATGAATTAATTTATAAATGTGACATAAATTGATATTTCTGTTTTGCTTTTTTATTTATTTACCTTTTAATTAATTATCTTATTTATTTACTCTTCTGTTTAATTTCCACTTTTATTTATTTATTTTTATGAATTTTTAAATACATTTTTTATTTATTTATTTTTGCATTTATTTGTTATATATTTATTTTAAATGTATGTATTTATTTATGTGTTTAGGCATTTGTTTAAAATTAAAATCATTAAAAGTAAAAAGATAAAAAATGCAAAAATAAATAAATGCTTAAACACATAAATAAATAAATAAATACAATAAAAAAATGCAAAAATAAATACATAAATTAAAAAGAATGCAAAACTAAATACATTTAAAAAATTCCTTAAAAATAAATACATGAATTAATAAATAAATGCTTGAACACAAGGACAGACAGACAGTTGGACAGACATACAGACAGACAGACAGACAGACAGACAGACAGACAGACAGACAGACAGACGGGTTCTTTCATGGATTCAAAGAGTCCATCAGACCTTCCTGTGGTGGAGGAGTGATGCAACCAGCAGAAACACCATCAAACACACGCCGACACACACTTTCATATGTGCACCATTACACTAAAAGAAGACGTGTGTTTTCCTCTGCCGCACACATTTTAACCTGCAAAAATCCAGATGTGTTTTTATTCCCTTTTCCTGCAGGTTTTCCTCTCACTCTGTTCATCTCTCAATCTTTTGGTCGATGACATCTGTTTGAGAGGAAGACACGTACGAGGCAACATAACCGTCACATGTAACTGCTCAGAGCTGTTCGTCTGTCACACTTCGTGTCTGACGTGTTGATGACTGACATCTGTTTCAGAGAATAAAAGAGAGAGAATGAAACACATACGAGGCAACATAACCGTGGCTGTAACTGCTCAGAGGTAAAGTTATAATATCTCTAATGCCGGGTACACACTACCTCCCGACGATCGTCAGCAAAGCACTGATTGTTTGATGCTTCTAAAGATGATCTTTCCAGATGTTCCTGTGGTGTGAGCTACGTTAAGAGTGTTTTTACATCCTCCGATCGGCTCTGAAGTCCATGCTGGATGCACTGATCCTGATGTGTGTGGGGAACCTTGAGGACTGCCGATGACGCAGTCACGTGGGAAAGAACGACAGTCAATATGGAACCAAGCTGAATGAAGAAGGAAAGACAACCACCGCCATCATGGCGACGGCAGCTAATGCATGAGCTAATGCATGACCTAATGCTAAACGTGAAGCATAAAGTAGTAGTAAGATGGAGCTCAGAAATGGAGGACCAACTTGTTGATTAGTATTTATTTAACGTGTCTCCATGACTTCATCCATCCATCCTTCCTCAATTTTCAGTACAAAGTAAAAACTAACATCACTAATTCTTTGGAATCGAGCCTATAGGAACAAAACTGTTGAATTTAACACAACATGTTGTTATGTGTGGGCTCGCTCACATTTTACACATCTGTTAAGATTTGAAACATCTTTTATAGTGTGGGCCAGCCTTAAAGGGACTGTTTGTAACTTCTTACACGTATAAATTAATCTAGGTCGGTGTCCCATGCACGGTAGCATGTGGCTACGCTGTTCAGACTCAGACTCCAACACAAACTACATGGAAGCACCAAAACCGCAAAATTATATCTAGTGAAGCCCGTCTTGCAAAACAGTGTTGGCCGCGGTCTGAGGACGCGGGGGAGACCGTAGCTTTGGTCTCCAGGGCCGGAGTCTCTGCTGTACTCTGCTGCTCTGCTCCTCTGCCTGCTTGCCTTCACTCATAGCTCGCTCCACCCCACGTCCATGCGCGCACACTACACACTGCAGTTAGTTAGTTAGTTTAGCTCTGAGAATATCTAGTGAATGTACAGTGAACGTTTGTGCAGAAATAAATGCTGCAGCTCCTCCAGACCAACAGAGGTTTCCCGTGTCTTGTGAAGTGACGGGGCTCCGCAGCGAGAAACGTTATCGTCTCTGACCAAAACTCTGGTGTCTCCCCTGTTCCCTCCGGCCGCGGTCGTGAGGCGTAAGCAGGAAAAGACAACATCAGCATTGATTCATGGAGAGACCTTCGTTTGGTCAGTTAACATTACTGCCAAGCAGCTGAAATATAGAGTGATATTGTGGTTTTAGCTGACGTGTGTCGCCTCACTGTTTGGAGCGATGCTCGTTCATGTCTATGTAGAGCGAGCACAAGCGCGAGCCCGACGCTGACTTTCGTTGACTTAACGGAAACAGGTGTCGCTGTTAACAAGCAATTCAGATTCTTACAAACAGTCCCTTTAAGTCTGCGTATGGTTGAAATACTTTTAATCCTGATTCAAAAAAAACTTTTACTTCTCTAACGTCAACAACCGGAAAACTGCAGCTACAGGAGAAGTTGTTTGACAGAAAACTGCTTAAATATAAAGACGCCAGCTGTGAAAACTGTCAAGAGGAAGACAGAAACCCTGCAGATGAGATAATGAGGAAAGCTGCAGATTCCAGGAGGTCTTATTAAGAAAAAATAACCGAGACACAAACATTTAACAGAGAAGCAAATCAAAGAGCTACATGTAAACTAAAATCACAGTTCAACAAATGAATGACGTTTGAATGTAAAAGACATTATTCCTAAAGACAAACTACTGACTAAGCATTCTTCAATGAGTTCTATTCCTATATCAGGTTTTTCTAACAGAATAAAAGCTTCCTGTTCCTAGATCAGATTATTATAGAGTCAGGTGTATCTTGTGTGTGTGAAATGAAAGTGTTTCTCTGACACCTGCATCTGTTGTGACTCTTCTCCTGTATTTACTGAGAGTCCTGCAGCCCCTGCGGTGAAATCTCCTGTAAGGACAGATTCATGCCGCAGTCCTCGTCCAAGGTCACCTGCATATAACAGACGTTTTATTTTCCCGTCCCCTGCAGAGAGCTGAATTGATGCAGATGACTGCAGAGTTGTCGCCGACTCATTCGGCTTTATAAATGATGAATCAGGTGGAGCTCGGAGGGCAGCCGTATACCTCACGGCTCGCCACAACGCTTCTCCTCATTTATTCTCTAATACTGAAATGAGAGTGCTCTGCCTTGGACTTGTTTTGAATGACGGTGTGGAGTCTGTTGTTTGATTTAATAGAATTTAATTCATTTTAATTGAAAGCTCTCAGTATTCTGGCATTTAGGATGCTACTAAATTCTTTCTACAAACTTTATCGGCAAAGTTTGAACGAAATTTACGAAGAGCAGAAGGGAGATAAATTACACATTGAGTTCAGAAGTTGATACCAATACCGGAGAAATCCCACGATTCTCGATACCATTTCAATACCACGGTAAAAACAGAAAGTAAAACAATAAATCCAACACTTATTTTTACTGAATAGAGCCTGAAGGCATCATAATGTCAAACAATTGCACCTCCCGTGTTGAAATCAGCAGGACGAGAGCTAGTTAACGTTGTGACGTGTTTGTTGTCAGAAATGGCAGAGGCCATGGAAGTTAATTTTTCAGTCCATAATAAGTTAATATTTTGTAATTTTAGCCGTATATTGTTTTTTTATTTCATAATTTTATAATATGTCTGAGAAAAATGTTGATATTCCCAACGGCCTCATCTAGTTCACCTCTATTTATTCACTTGTGTAATGTAAATGTCCAGCAGACTGTATACCAGTGAAGCAGAAAACCTCTCCCCCGTAATGAAGGCAACACAGACCAAAACATTTCATGAATAAAACATGGTGTGCCGGAGAAGAGTCGTGTGACGTGTTCTCATTTTGATAAAAGTGAGTTTAAAATTCATGATTTCACCAAAAAACTTTCTGGGAGTTCATAAAAATGTTCAGAACACATTTAGTAGAGCAGAAAAATATCTCCTGCTACTGCAAAAATAATAAAAAAAGAGAGCTGTGAAATTCAAACTTTTACCCAAATATGAATTATATATGTATAACATTTAAACTGTGTGCTGCTCAGTTAGCTGAACTTTGTTCACCACTCAGCTGGCAGCTGCACGCTGATGAGGAAAGTGGAAACAGGTCAACGAGGATCCTGAACCATCAGGACTTCATTGACGTCACCTGGTTGAGCTTCAGTGTGAGAGGCTGCGAGGGAATAAAACAGGAATGGACCATTCTGCATAATGAGTACTTTTACTTTTGGTACTTTAAGCATATTTAGTTTTATATATTTATTTTTTGATTCTATAATACAGACTATACTTCACTCACAAAGAGACGCAAAACAACCAGAGAGAGACGCAGTATTTCTACACTGCACTACACTTCTGAATACTTCTTCCGCCGCTGCAGAGGACAGGAGACATATTTTACACTTCTGTTTAAAAATGAAATAGCATTAAAACTAAGGCTGTCAATCAATAAATCGATAATTTAATCGTGATTAATCGCAAATTAATAGCAAAGTAATATAGCACATTTTTTCATATTTTTCACATCTGTAAATGCGTACATAAATCTGTAAATGCGTACATAAATCTATATATGCATACATACGTCTGTAAATGCGTACATACATTTATATATGCATACATACGTCTGTAAATGTGTACATAAATCTGTAAATGTGTAAAAAAATCTGTAAATGTGTACATAAATCTGTATATGCCTACATAAATCTGTATATACGTACATACATCTGCAAATGCCTACATACATCTGTAAATGCGGACCGAAATCTGTAAATGCGTACATAAATCTGTATATGCGTACATACAACTGTAAATGCATTCATAAAACTGTAAATGCGTATATAAATCTGTAGATGCGTACATACATCTGTAAATGCGTACATACATCTGCAAATGCATACCGAAATCTGTAAATGCGTACAAAATCTGTATATGTTTACATACAACTGTAAATGCGTACATAAATCCGTATATGCGTACATACAACTGTAAATGCATACATAAATCCGTATATGCGTACACACATCTGTAAATGCGTATGTAAATCTGTAAATGTGTACATAACTCTTTATATACGTAAATAAATCTGTAAATGTGCACATAAATCTGTAAATGTATACATAACTCTTTATATACGTACATAAATCTGTAGATGTGCACATAAATCTGTAAATGTGCACATAAATCTTTAAATGCGTACATAAATCTGTAAATGTGTACATAAATCAGTATATGCTCATATAAATCTGTAAATGCGTACATACATCTGTAAATGCGTTAAAGAAATTAGTGGCGTTAAAACAAATTTGCGTTAACACTTTATTATCTCGTTTACCTTGACAGCCCTAATTAAACCATATTTCCTGGTTCATTCTGTGAATGGAGCTGGATGAAAATACAGAAATAACACAAATATATAAAAAACATCCTTGTGTATGTATTTATAGAATGTGCATGATTACATATGTAAATATTTGTGTATGTTTGCATACATACATTTGTTATTGAACATTGAATATTAATGTGTCAACAAGCAGCGTTTGCATGTTATCATTATCCTCGTGTTCCTTTACGCTGTGTCTAATAGTCGTCCATGCAAATAAAGCACATTTGAATGGGAGCGAGAGTCTGACAGATAGACAGGAAATGTAACGCTGTGATTTCCCTGCAGGCTGTTCTTATATTTAACTGTGTTCAACCCACAACATTCATATGACATAAATTATTCATTACATCCACAGACTGTGTGTGAGTGTGCATGTGTGGGTGAGTATGTGTGTGTGGAATTTGAGCTAATAACTCTCTGATAGCGCCGACTGTTAGCACGGCTTTCTTCTTTTATGGGCTGATTTAAAAACAGCAGTGAAACCAAAGTACTTTTAAAACACAGTGAGAGTAAAACCTTGTTCTCTAAAGATGTGGAATGTGATCGCTGAAGCTTTATTTAAGGATTTAAGTCAGTAGTTAATGTGCTTTTATGATACAGTATTTAGTCAAGGTGGTGAAAATTCATTCTGTCATAGTAATTAAAATATGAATACATGCTGCATATGAAAGAATCAACTATAAATGAGCAACATTTGCAATATTCAGCTATTATTTCTGCTAGAAAGTACTGCAAACTGTACTGCAAACTGTACTACACATGCTAATGAGAGTAGTGGTGGAGTCCTGCTGGCAGCTCCTACTTGCTGCACTTTAAAAATAAATATCTGACACTTAGCTCATAATTAAATGATTAAATGACACACTAAACCAGCGATTAAGTCATAAAGTTATCACAATAAACCATAAATGGAGACAGACTGCGGAGACCATCAGGTCCAAACAGTGGTTTGCTTAACAAACATGGCAGCTGGTAAATGTTATATAATAAAAGTGGTGTTTCTATTTACTGTTCTTTGTAGTAACATAGTTACAATAAATTATACTGTTGCTGCAGTGGTGTACACATGGATGGATTACTGGATTACGAAGGGCTTCACCTGCAAAATGTCACGTAAATAAGAACCACAAAGAGACACAAGCGACTACAGAGACGCACAACTGCCCCAAAGAAACACAGAATGACCAAAAAGTGAGGCAACGTGACCACAAAGACACACACAACTACCACAAAGAGATACAAACGACTTCAGAGACACAATGCAGCCCCAAAGGATGACAAAAAGACTGCAAAGAGGTGCAAAACGACCACAAAGTGACACAAACAAACATAAAGAAACATAAAACAATCACAAAGAGAAGCAAAACAACCACAAAGAGAAGCAAAACAACCATAAAGAGAAGCAAAACAACTACAAAGAAATGGAAAACAACCACAAAGAGAAGCAAAACAACCACAAAGAAACATAAAACAACCATAAAGAGAAGCACAACAACCACAAAGAAACACAAAACAACCACAAAGAGAAGCAAAACAACTACAAGGAGATGCAAAATAACCACAAAGAGACACAAAACTAATACAAATAAATGCGAAACAACCACAAAGAGACACAAAACAACCACAAAGAGAAATAAAATGACCATAAAAATACACAAAACATCTGCAAAGACACACAAAAAGAATACAAAGAGACACAAGAAGACTACAAAGATGCAAAATGACCACACAGAGACACAAAGCGACCGCAAATAAATGCAAAACAACCAAAAACACGCAAAATGGTTACACAGATGCGAAACAACCACAAAGAGACACAAAACAACCCCAAAACAGTGAAATGACAACAAAGATGCAATAGGCCACAAAGAGACCCAAAGTGTAACAAAAAGTGACACAAAACACTATTTGTGTTTGACGGACTATTTGTCACATAGTCCGTCCTTGGTGTACATCAGACTAAAGTCATGTAGAAAGTGTGGAAAAAGGAAAAACAACTAAATGTATACATTTGATTCTTTGTCTTTTCGGTTGTAAGTGTGTTGCAGAGAACAGAATCTAAACTAGGAGACACTCAACACTTGTGAATGAGGCACAAATAATGTATGTGTGTTGGCTGCTTGGAGCCTGGTATACCTCTAGTTTTTTTCTTTTTTATATATGCGGATGGGAGTGTCGTTGAATATTTAAAGTGTTCCAGCTTCTGTGTTTACCACTTCACCTCTGGGTGCAATAACAAGGCAGGTTAACACTCGTGGCTCAAATAAAATAACTTGTGATTTGTTGTTGCTGTGTCTCGTAAAAGACTGTGATAAGGGAGCCGATTCTTGTGAAGATTGTTCCAGCAGAGTTTTATTTGGACAAACTCGGAGAATCTACATCTCGGTGGATGTTGACGGGGGATGAAAACACACCTCCTGCGGTACGCTGACAACAAGGACGACTGCAGGATTACAGAAACAACAACATGAATCACAGCGACTTTAATATTTCACCAAAAACTTCTGGTTATATTTACCGACAGAGATGTTTCCTCTGTTTTGTGTCTTGTTTTCTCGGTATTCTGTATTCCTCTCTAAAACCTCGAGGATTGGTTTGGTTGTTATCTGAGTGTCTTTAAAGGAACAGTTCACCCAAAAATGTACATCTTGCCATAATTACCTTGTTTACCATCAATCACAACCCGTTAACTAGCTGGTTGGGTAACTAGTTACCGTACACAGTGTTATATTTCAGCTTTGGTAGTTTTCCGCTCCAATATAAATGATTGAAAAGTGGACGCCTACACTGAACAATCCAACTTAATAATCAGTCATCACATTAATTCAGCTACCAGCTCTTAAAATATTACAGTCTGTGTGGGAGAAATCTGGTGAAATAAGAGTGACTTCTTCAGGCGTCCTCATTAAAACTTCACTGCGGAGACTTGAATTAGAAACTTTTTCCATGAATACTTATAACTGATTACTAATTGATCATTTGTGATTATTCAAAGCTGCATCGATTGATATTTTTGGCCAGAAGAACTCCACAATAAACCAACAAACCTAAACAATTCTACTTATAAAGTTGTTACAGCTAAGTTGCTTATTTCCAGACAAAAATCATCTCACTTGGAGTGGTGTTTGTGTCCACCTGATGAATTTAAGACCACTATTCTCTCTCTTTTAGCTCTGTTTTTGGTCTCCACCACCAGGGAAATATCTGACTCTTTAAATGCTAAATGTAACAGTAAATGAGCTGTAAAACAAAAACTCTGTGATAAAAATGGCTACAAATCGCCATAGAGTTGCTGATAATTTGGTTCGTCGACACGAGCAACAGTTTGACATGGTCCAGACTGAAAAATTTGAGAACAGGTTTGAAACATCAGCATGTTAGCGTTGTAATTGTGATCATATTAGCATGCTGACGTTAACAATCAATGAAAAGAAACTGTAATGTTTCTCTTTTAGCCATCTGCAGCCTCCACAGAGAACACCATCCTCTGGTTTTAATAGTCAGTTGAAGAAAACACAGTAGGATGGACGTTGGCCACTGTGACCTCTGACGTCTGACCTCTGACGTTCCAGTTGGCTACCTGAGATATTGGTGAACTCAGGAAGTGAAGCTCCTGTGAAGCTCATAGAAGACAAACGAGTGGGAGATTTTCTTTTCTGCTGATGTCACATTTGCCTGGTTTCCAAGGAAACTGAATTATTTTCCTTCAGATGTATTCTGATGCTGTTTTCCCTTGTTTGTTGTTGGACAGATTCATGCTCCATATGGAACCTCACACATAACATACCAGTTTAACAACATGCTTTGTTGTTTATTGAACAGGTGAAGAAATAGACGGCACTTTTCTTTGCATCTTAAAAGAAGTCTGATTGTATAGAAGTCTATGAGAAAATGAGCCTACTTCTCACTTGATTTATTACCTCAGTAAACATTGTAAACATGAGTTTATGGTCTCAATCGCTAGTTTCAAGTCTTCTTCAATACAGCATGATGTTCATTTAGTAAATTATGGTCCCATTTAGAGTCAAATAGACCATAAAGCAGGAGATACTTTAGGGCGTGGCTACCTTGTGATTGACAGGTCGCTACCACGGCGTTGTCCGGTCTGGGAGTTGTCCGTTTTTTCGTCTTACAACTTTAACCCTTTCACAGTGTGTTTTCAGTTCATCAAAGTTAATTGTAACATTTTGGTCGCCTAAAAATCGAAAAAGTCTTAATCAGCGTTCGGTTGTACTTAGCTTCACCTTCTCGTGTCACTTCTGAGATGGCCAAAAACCAAGATGGCGACGGCCTAAAACCAAGATGGCGACGACCAAAAACCAAGATGGCGACAGTCAAAAACCAAGTTGGCCACGACCAAAAACCAAGATGGTGACAGCCAAAAACTGTGATGGTGACGACCAAACACCAAGATGGCGAGGGCCAAAAACCAAGATCTTGATTGCCAAAAACCAATATGGCGACTACCAAAAACCAAGATGGGGACATTTTAGGCTTTTTGCATGTCATCTGTAAGCCACGCGACAATACTATGGTAACGTCCGCAGTTAGGTTCAGGAAAAACATGATTTGGCTTAAATAAGTATGTAAACAAACTAAAATACGTATGGAAACAATATAACAGAAATTCGGAAAACACGTCACAAACGTTACTAAAACATGTCCCCAACTTCACTAACAAAATAAAATTGATTTGAATGTCCACAAACCAGATCATGACCAGGATAACGGTGTGTGAGGAAACACATTCATTAACAACTTGTTGTTTTTCCGACATGTCAATCAATTTGGGATTGACAGGACCGTCCAATCCTGTGATCTGACATGTGGTGGTGGGCGGGACCACAGTTGTGTTTTAAACGTGGTTCAGAACTTTGAAGAAGTTTTTCTTTGCTTATCTTCTTTTTTTGCACGTCTCTGCAGCATTTTTTAAGTTGTTTTGAGGAAACGGCTCCATGCATCTGAGGTCACGACCACAGCTGTCACACAGCGCCGAGATGTGTGTGTGTGTGTGTGTGGGTATGCCAGATATAAAAGAAAGTGAGTTTAAGGTCATAAAGGTCATGCAAAATTTAAACTCCATTTACAGTGCTGCTGTACTGTCACGGAGAATACGCCCAGTAAACACACACACGCACACACCTTTTAGCCGCTGCTGTAAAGACCAGATATTGGAGCTGACAGCTTAAAAAGGTTTCAGTGTCGGCGGCAATACGAGACCAAGTTACACCTTCAGAAACCCACTGGAGCGCACACACATTCACACACATTCACACACACGCACACACTCACAGGATTACAGTCTCAGCAGTGTGACAGCTGTGGTCAACTCTCTGAGCGGTTTCATAAAAAACACAAAGAAACTGCATTCGTGGCATAAAAACAGACACAACTACACTTTACTGCGTCAGAGGAAGCAGAACCGTTCAGATCCTCCGAGTCCTTTAAAGAGAAGAGACGTGTTGTGTAGAACAGGAGTCGTCTGGACTCAAGGTGGATTTAGACGTTACTGTTGAAGCATGACAGCGGCGCTCCTCACGGCTTTACCAACTTTGAGCCATCCTGAACTGGCCCTTAATGTGATGTCACAGCTGGAAACTCTAATCATACTCAGCACCTTGTTCATAGTTTGGATTTTTTTTTTCTAAATGTAGGGTGAACTGATCTACACTGAATCACCTGTGACACCAAGTGAACCAGAAGCTTGAGGAGAGGAGCAGGATACATCCTCTGGGAACCATGAATATCTGAACAATAGACTGTATATAAGAAGTGGACGTAGTCTTGTGACGTCCCTCATTGGTTCGTAGACTACATTTTTGAAGCCTCGAGTTCGGCATTTTGGTTGTCGCCATCTTTGTTTTTAGTTGTTGCCATCTTGGTGTTTGGCCGTGGCCATCTTGGTTTTTTGGTCGCCGCCATCTTGGTTTTTGGCCGTCGCTATTCTAGTTTTTGGTCGTCAACATGTTGGTTTTTGGCCGTCAACATGTTGGTTTTTGGCCGTCAACATTTTGGTTTTTGGCCATCACCATCCTGGTTTTTGGCCGTTGCCATCTTTGTTTTTGGCCATCGCCATTTTAGTTTTTGGCCGTTAACATTTTGGTTTTTGGCCATCGCTATCTTGGTTTTTGGCCGTCACCATCTTGGTTTTTGGCCGTCGCCTTCTTTGTTTTTGGTAATCGCCATCCTGGCGTTTGGCTGTCGCCATCTTGGTTTTTGGTCGTTGCCATCTTGGTTTTTGGCCGTCACCATCTTGGTTTTGGCCATCGCCATTTTGGTGTTTGGTCGTCGCCACCTTGGTTTTTGGCCATCGCCATCTTGGTTTTTGGCCATCTCTATCTTGGCTTTTGGTCGTCGCCATCTTGGTGTTTGGTCGTCGCCATCTTGGTTTTTGGCCGTCGCCTTCTTTGTTTTTGGTAGTCGCCATCCTGGCGGTTGGCTGTCGCCATCTTGGTTTTTGGTCGTTGCCATCTTGGTTTTTGGCAGTCACCATCTTGGTTTTTGGCAGTCACCATCTTGACTTTTGGCCGTCACCATCTTGGTGTTTGGTCATCGCCATCTTGGTTTTTGGCCGTCACCATCTTGGTTTTGGCCATCGCCATCTTGGTGTTTGGTCGTCGCCACCTTGGTTTTTGGCCATCGCCATCTTGGTTTTTGGCCATCTCTATCTTGGCTTTTGGTCGTCGCCATCTTGGTTTTTGGCTGTCGCCATCTTGGTTTTTGGCCGTCACCATCTTGGTTTTTGGCAGTCACCATCTTGGTTTTTCAAAACCGTAGTCCACAAACCAATGGGTGAAGTCACATTGACTACGTCGACTTCTTACAGTTTTTACAGTCTATGGTTCTTTAACATTATTTAATTTAACTTCAGTCTTAGCTGCTTAATATGTGTGATGGTTGATGAACACTCTTTCACCATAGATAGATGATATTTGGATCTTTAGTGACTCACATACGTGTATTGAACCTCTGTAGAGAAACAAGTGAGATGTAATCAACAAACTGTTTAAGTGCACTCAAACAAAGAGTGTGATGTGAGTTAATATTTTCTGTCAGGTGTTGTGTCTCTCAGCAGGTCAGAGAGCGGTTACAACTGAATGAACTGGAATATGGTAACATGAAATAATGTAAAACGTCAGAATCAATTACTAAAAGCAGCTCTGAGGAGTCAAGGGCCACTGGACAAAAACAAGAGCCATCCCAGTCCTGAGTGCTTAATCCTGACACTTACATGAAACGTGTGGGAGGCGGCCATTAAATATTAAAAGCTTTTTATTACCTTCATGACTCAGTGTGCCTGCAAGTTTTCTGTTTTTTTTCCTCCAGTTTATTCCTCTCATGGAACATTTCACACTTGAGTCGCAGCCCTTAGCATCTGTTTCTCCCAGAAGATCATTTAATATCATGTCCTGCTGTTTGGGAAGTATTTCCTCAATCAATTGCAACATCTGGATAGAAACATGTCCTCAGCATTTTCTCTGAGTTGCAATCATATGACATGGGATATCAATATATGTATGTGGCCCTTCCTTTAGGGCATGAGGTTTTAAAATTAAAACGTGGAGCCATTTAACCTTTTTTTCTGAGAGAATTCTTTAAAGTGTATTAGTCTGATGCAACCTGCTTTAATTTAACTTTTACTCCTCATGAATGAAATCAAACCATTCTGAGACCTTCCAGTCACAAGGTAGGAGCTGCAATCAGTTTTTGGCAGGTTAAAACAGCATTTTATGGGTTGTAATGGTCCTATAGAGGAATTTCAGCAGGTAAAAAGGACTGAGTGGGCTAAAATCTGTCAGATACAATCCTCATGAATGAAATTAAACCATTCTGAGGTGGGAAAATCCTTTCAGTACCAAGGTAGGAGCTGCAATCAGTTTGTGGCAGGTGAAATCTTTATTTACGGTTCAAGCCCCGAATGTAGCTTGCATTAAGCTTGTTGATATCTGGATATCTTGGACCGCTAACGTCGGCCAACTACATTTTCCACCATTTCGAATTTTTTGAATAACACATTTTTGATTTCTCCTCCTAAACCACGAATCCGATTTATACCAAATTTTCTGTGGATCATTATTGGACCAAGCTTCTTAAAAGTAGCAGAAAGCTTGTTGCAAGGTGAACCGGCGAACTGCAACTTGCGGCTGTAATTTTATTTCCGATTGCTTGGCAACAACAGCATTGATTACTACTTTAATGATTAAGGGACATAAAGCAGTTGGTCTGGTATGTTATACTGGGAGACTGATTAGGGAAATGGGAAGCAGGTGAGTATGCTGGTCTCCTGGTTGAAAATCCTGTGTTTGTTGGATCCATCCACCTCCCCTCCCGACCGCCACAAGCAGTCTTTCTTGGTTTTTATTTTTTGTCACTAGCTCTAAGCGTAGCATGTTTACGCAGATGCCTTTACATTGGACTAAAGGCGACATGGCGTATAAATGACACGAAAAAAAGCAAGAAAGGCGTTCGTATTGCACACTAAATTCCTTGTGCATTGTTGTGGCATTCATACGCCTTTTTGTGCAAACGGGCTGCAGTGTTTTCCTATTATATATCTGATGTTTCTGGATTAATATCAATGTTGTATTAATGTGTATTGTAACTCCTTCATATCCTGTCTGCTGGTTTAATCTGCAGCAATGCATCATGGTCTATGAGATCATCATACGTTTCTGTCCTGTGAGAGTCACGTATCTTTAAAAAGTCTGCAAAGTCAGTGAAAAACAGCCGGTTTTCAGCATTTGTGACGACATAAAATGGAAATACTCATGTAAAGTACATTAAATTTGTACTTAAGTACAGTACTTCAGTAAATGTAGTTATAGTACACTCTCTTCCTCCTCTCTCTCTCTACCTCTTTAGCCTTCCTCTCTTCCTCCTCTCTCTCTTTATCCTTCCTTTCTTCCTCTCTCTCTCTCTCTGTGAAGTTGTTGTTGAGATAAACTCGTGACAGCAGAAAAGAAGAAGTCAGAACTGTCAGCACTCTTCTTCAGTGTGTATGTGTGTGTGTGCCGACAGCATGGTTCTGCTTCAAAGCCCATTCAGAGTCAATGGGTGTGTCATGACGGGTTTTTGTCAACCCCCTGTGGTGATACCAGACTCTGGAAGTGTGTGTGTTCGTGTGTGTGTGTGTGCATGTGGTAGCTGACTCAGTACCTCGGGGTAGATCCCTGAAGCTCAGCTGTCAAACTCTGTTTTTCTGCCACTCTTTCCTCTCTTTCCTCTCTTTCCTATGTTACTGTACGTCTGTTTCTTTGTCTCTCTCTATCTCTCTCTCTCTCTCTCTCTCGATCCTGTTGGAGTGAATCCTTCCTGCAGTCGGAGGGACGATGTCATCACAAACTTATAGACTAGATTACAGCATGACCACGGACAAATCCTGCGTCCTGGCCGTCAGATTAAAGGATAAATCAGGTCGTATTCTACATTTTTTTTATTATCATCCTTTAGCGTCTGTTTGGGACGCACCGGGCTTTCAGATAACTCCAATGTAAACCCACCAGTGTCAGTATCAGACGGTCAGAGCAGGGGTGAAGGTATAGACCGAAGGTCTTGGCAGTACTACTAGGCTACCTCAGCTCTTCATCTCTTGATATAATTCCCCTCCCACCCCCAGCTTCATCATCCCTGAACACACCATTCAATGCCTGTATGGAGTGGAAATAAATTAAAAAACTCATCATGTACAGCAAATCATTTATTTAAATGGTGAAAGAGCTGCAGAATAATTTGTAAATGTTGACAAAACCTTTCGAGTTTTGAGTTTGCTGGCATTCATACCAGCTGGGAACTAGTATTTCCGATTATTCCAACACCACATGAATGCAGCACCATCTCACAATGTTAATGAAAGTGAATCAGCGTCGCCACATGTGTCAACAAATGGAGCTGTGATTAGAGATATTTGATACGCCACACAGTTGCATCGGCAGGGATACATTAGTGCCTACAGTAATGCACAGATGCCGTCTCCATGGATGCCAAGTATAGCGCCTGGCGTTTACTCGCGGAGCGCTTGGCTGCATGAGGAGCAGTCAGATCTGCGAATCAAAGCGAGTACACAGGCGGAGTGTTGATCACAATCTGAAAACACCTTAGTGCGTGTACAAACAGACAGACAAACCAAACACAGAGAGAAAGTGGAGGTGGATGGGTGGGTCAAAAAATACCAGACTTTCACCAGGAGACGGGTGTTCGTGTCTCGTGTGGAACCAGAAGTCAACATTGATTTATTTGTCATGTAACTTCTGCACTTAAGTAACGCCACTTCGGTTGTTATTATAACCCAAACCGCAATTTTTTTCATAAACCTGACCAAGAAGTTTTGTTGCCTAAACTTCTCCTGTGAAGACGGAAGTTTATTTCTGAAAAGACTGTATGCATGTAAGGAGCGGAAATTGACGTGTGTTGATGGACATATGTAGGAAAACACACAAAAAATGAGAAATACTTTTTAATAAGATATCAAACAGTTGTATGAGAATACGTATAAAGAGTGAGAAAGGGATGGGTCCAACAAACACAGGACTTTCACCTAGGAGACCGCTGGTCATGTCCCGCATGAAACTAAGTCAGTGTTGACTTGTTACGTAACTTATGTACTTAACTAATGCCACGTATTTAAGTTACGTGACAAGCGTACTTATTTTACATAACTTTTTTTAAACCAAACCACGATGTTTTCCTAAACCTAACCGACTACTTTTGTTGCGAAAGTAAACCTAAAAAACTAAGTACGTTGGAAGTTTATTTTGAAAACAGACTGCATGAATGTAACATGGAGAAACTGCATGTTTCCTGCGAACACGGAAGTTTGTTTTGAAAAGACACTATGCGTGTAACGAGTGGAGACTGACACATCCACACAACGTCCAAAACTGACGCTAGAGGGGTACGTTGTAGAGCGTCATAGTTTGAAGTGTAGGGCCACTGACTAAGCCGCAGTATTTGACGAGTTGGTTACTTTTCAGATTACATTTGAAGGAGAAACAAACCAGGACAATACGTTTCCCTCTAAATGTAATTGACGAAGCAGTTTTATTGTATGGGAACGTAAAGGCTGAAAGTTCAGTCAGTTTCATTTTGAAGAGGCAGAAATAGTTCATCAGTAGCAGCAGAGAGCAGCTGGGAATAAAGGCAGGAAGTTATTATTAAGATCCTACTGGATGAACCCAGTGTGCATGTGTGTGTTTTTGTGTGTGTGTGTGTGTGTGTGTGTGTGTGTGTGAGTGTGTGTTAGCTGGACAACTCAGCATTAAATCTCATTAGGAAGTGAGGATGAGAGCGAGCTGGTCCACTGCCTGAGGACACAAACATACACACACACACACACTGTTAATTTACTCATCCACCACAGCTAAACACACACACTCACACACACACACACACACACTCACACACACACACACACACACATCCTGGCATTCAGATGTTAGTGGTCCATTTTGGAGTGGAACATCCCATAAAATGAGGGTGTGTCCGTTTCCATGGCGATGAATAATATTGGACAGAAATCAATTGAAGTATATTTCTGAATGTCATCGACTTGGCGAGGAGCGTTTGGAGGTGAAGGTCTCTTTCTGCTTCGATTTTTCTCTCAGTTTCTTTACTTTACTTCTTCCATCTGGATGTTTCTCCTCCTCCTCCTCCTCCTTTACTTTCTGCAGTTTGTCTGTTTTGAAAACAAATTAGTAAGTAATTATTTTCTGTGCCCGCTGCTTCAGTTAGATAGCCGATAATGAACAAACGTAGCAGAGGAAGCCGTGACAGTGAACCGGCCAGCAGCTGAGTGTGGATCAGACATCGTTGTTGGTTTGACGCCAGTTCTCTCAGCTCCTGGAGTCACTTTCTCTGCCAGGATGGTTATCTCTGGTCAGACTCTAGTAAAAACATCAGAGCTGGGGAGGATTTTAGAACAACCTGACCTTTGGGTGAGGCGTCTTTATCTGGGAGATAATCTGACACCTCAGTCTGGACACAACATCTTAGCATTCGCAGCCCGTTCGCAGAAAAAGGTGTGTAAATGCCACGATAATGCACGAGGCGTTTAGTGTGCAATAAGTACGCCTTTTCTGGATTTTCTGCATTTCATTTGAACGCCATGTATCCTGTACTGACTGCAATGTAAATATAAATAACTGTATTTATTATAATATTAATAAACAATTGGTCCCTGATATTGGTTGCTTAAAAGTGTTTGTTCACTTTCATTAAAATTTATACTTTTATTAAGAAATAATTGCAACGGGGCAGATGAGAAAGTGAGAGAAAGAGAGTTACAGGGGTGAAAAGTGTATTTCTTTCTTCCTTTCTTCCTTCCTTTCTTTCTTTCTTTCTTTCTTTCTTTATTCATTTGTTACCTCAATGCAGAAAACGGGGAAGGGTTCCAACCAACATTTTTATTTATTTATTTATTTATCGTGCGTCACGTGTTGCTGGACATTCATAGGAAAAAGCACTAAAAATACGTTGTTGAAAGTTGTGCTGAGCGCCACGAAAAAAAAGGGAAATTTGTGTCTATGTACCCAAACCAAATACATTAAATCTTGCTACTATTTCATAAACTGACGTGAGACTCTGTTGGTACTACAGTTATAGTATCCGAGTAAGAAACAGGAAAGACATGAAGTTTTACCTTTTTTATGAACTGTTTTTATAATGCATGATGTTATGGGGTCCTGCAGGCTTCTCAGCGCCCCTACTTCCAGAGTCCACGCCTTTAGATGCACCGAGTCAACCTTTTAGAAACACCTCGAGTCCGATCGATATCTAAGGAAGCGCAACCTGACCTTTTTAGACCACCTGGGTAAAATATCTTCTAAACATTTGGGGAACAAGCAGGAGGAAACTCAGGTAGAAAATTGTAACGCTGGTGAAAGACCAGCTCGTGGGTGGAGCTTCTGGACCTCTTGAACCTGGGTTAGGAAAAACCTGGACCTGAAGGATCATGGGGTGTCTGGGTGAAGACTATTTGACAATTTGTCCTCTACTTGTTCAGTTTGCTGACTTTAGATGGAAACTGACTGACCTTAACTGTTGTTGTTTTGTGATTGGCTTATTTCCCAACCAATCAGAGAAAACGATCCAGTTGGTTTCCATGCCAACAACCAATGACACGTCTCCGCCTGTCTGTCTGTCGTCATTAATAAACAATGTGATCAGAACCATTGTCCATAAGATGCTGATGAAAGGTATGAGTGGGCGTTCTCCTCCACTTATGATTTAATGTCTTCTGCTGCTCTAATAATATTTTATTATTTTTCCACATTTTGGACTGAGGCATTTATTTTGTTGTTTTACGAGTACTCCTCTTCCTCTCTCTCTGTTCTTATGAATAATACATATGGGGCAGATAATAAATAACTTTAGTTCATATAATCTCACATGCAGTTTTAATAGGACGGCATCAATCTGCGTTTTTATGTGCTAATAAAGCTGAACTTCTGTTTCTGTCCTCCTCAGTAATAACCTGAAGATAGTGTTATTTCACATTTTTATTCTCATAAAATGTCTTCTGCTGCTGCTCAATACTGATAATAAAGTGTATAATGGTTTTCATAATTGTATAAGAAGGGTTACAGCAACTATAAATGACCTGCAGAGGAAGATAAATACATGCAGTATACACATGTACACACTATAGACTGTATATGTAAAGATGGACGATATGACAGCTCCCCTAAAGTGAAGGCAAAACATCTGAATCGCCCCCTGGTGGCTGGTTGCAATATAGCACATAAACACCACCCCCTCCATGGTAGTGGATTCAAGAGTTAATTTTTCCGATAAGTTTGATATTTATTAGTTATTTGATGCTATAAAAAGGGGGTGAGACGTCATGTGGGTGACCTCGATATCGCGGCTCCACCCTCCGATCGCTACTGCGCTACAGACTCTGGTTCCAAATGATGTCAAAATCCCAAGACTTCCACTAGATAGCGCTACAGTCCTATAGGTAGCTCTGTGTATTTTCTGACACCTGCCCGCCCGTCCGCCTGCTCTCATCCCCTAATTTCTGTGTGGTTGCCTGGCAAAGGCAGCGGTGACGGTGGCACGGTGGTAGGCAACAAACTACTGAGTTAGGTTTAGGAAAAGATCGACTTTGTTATGTTTAGACAAACTACTTAGTTAGGTTTAGGAAAAGATCGACTTGGTTAGATTTAGACAAACTGCGTAGTTAGGTTTAGGAAAAGATCGACTTGGTTAGATTTAGGCAACAAACTTCTCAGTTAGGTTTAGGAAAATATGGTGGTTTGGGTTAAAATAACTACAGAAGTGTCGTAACTTAAGTACAGCAAAAGTTACGTGACATATAAATCAACGTTGACTTCTGGTTTCACACGGGACATGATCAGTGGTTTCCATCCACCCCGACCTCCTCCCTAAGCAGCGTTCGCTGACCATCGCAAAAAAAAATTTAAATTTGTTTTTATGTACACGAATCAATACATTCAATTTTGTGACTATTTCACAAATTGCTGTGTGACTGGGCTGAATATTTGTATTCCTTTCAGTGAGACTGGTTGGTAAATCTGATGAGTAGTCCACTACTGCCCACAGCGCAGTCTAACGGTTTTAGTATCTGACAACTTGACTAATCAAGTTGAAACCTGTATTACCTGCTTACTGTACAAATATGAAGACATACTTTATATGCTTTTAAACCCTCTAAAGCCAATAAACACACAGATATGAATAATGAGAATGAATAGAAGTGAAATGAGTGACCTTGACTGAGCTTTATTTAGCTGATAAAGCTGTCGTCAGTACTATCAGTCACAGGATAAAGCAGAGCCAACACACACACACACACACACACACACACACACACACACACACACCGAGAGAGATTTCTTTTCAGTGTTGGTGGTTTGATATTGATCGCCTCTCTCCTCTGTGTTTGATGAAGGATTTATAGCGGAGCGGAGCAGACAGGCAGGGTGGAGTTATTTTAGATGAGGCTTTATTTAACAAGGTTAGCCCCACAGGAGTGGAGTCACTGAAAGAGAGAGAGAGTGGTGGAGGGAGGTCGGCCGTCTAAAGGTCAGAGGTCTTCACGCAGCGCTGAGCTTCTTGACTTGGAAGCAGCCGAACACAGACAGAGACAATGAGTTCAATGTGTTTCACAGTTCACCTTCAACATTAATCGTATTCTTTGATCCACATCTGAAAACGTATTCACACATTTTCCTTTGTGCTTTCTGAATGGTTGCTATGGACTTCAGGGTGGTTGTTAGGGAGTTTTTTTCTGATTCAAGGATCTAAGTATACAATGTGATATGAAAGACGAAGAAGAAGTCTTTGGGCTTTATGAATAAAACGGACAAAACGATCCATGTAGCGGTAGACCAGAAACTCCTGTGTTCTGAGAGGTTGAATTACTGTTTTTGTGAATGGAGTCTGGTGGCTTTGAAGAGAGCGATACAATGGCTGTCTGATGAAGAGGTAAAGTGGTGAAAATGTTCTAAATATATAGCGTAAACTGATATAAAAAACGTTTTTCTGCTGCTCCTGTCCACAACCGCTTTACCTCGCCATCAGACAGACCTTTACGGTTATTTTTACGTTTTTACTTCTATATTTACTACTTCTCTATAAATACTACATTACTGTTTACATTCATTTCCCCATCTGAAATACTGTCTTCAACAAAATTACAAATTTACATTACTATTTTAGATTTACTTATGTTTATATTTATTTTAACTGCACTATTTTATGCCTTAGGTTATCATTTTGATTTTACTTTTGTGATTTTATGAGCATTGTTGAAGGAACCAGAGACCAAATATTTTCACAGCCAATGACCGCTTTACTGAAACCGACAAATGACAAATAAAGAACCTTGAGCTCCTTTTGACAGGGAACTGAAGCCGTTATATATATTGCTCTCTTCAAAACCACCAGACTACATTCACAAAGATAACAATTTTATCTCACAGAACACAGGAGTTTAAATACAACACCACTTTAAAAAATCCAAACTAACCCTTTTAGGAATTGCTTTTTGCCAACGGCAGAGTGAGTTTCCATTTGAAAATAAAATGGAAAAGAACGCAGACGGACCCGCCCTTTAAAGGAATAATTCACCCCCAAAATGACCATTTATATATCGGTTTCTGAACCTTGTGTTACCTTGAATTCTTGAAGAAAACTTCTCTTTCTTTCTTCTCTTTCTCTTATGTCTCCATGGTGAACGGAGAATCAAAGAACTGAGAAAAGTCTTGATGAATTGAAGAAATAAGCAAAGCTATATTAAAAAAAAATAATAATAGTAATAATAAATAATTGTTTCCTCTTTGTTTTCTGATTGTATAAACAATGGTCAGATGGAAAATACGACATTTTGGTACAAATACTGATGTATTTCCTGAAATCTGGCTGCAGGTTCAGTGAGCAGAAAGGTTATCAGCACATTTTCTACGGCCTCGTATGTTCTGCTTTTAATTTATGTTAAAGTGTTCAGACTGAGGAGAGTTTGAGTCTCAGAGGAGGGAAAAGTTTCTCCTCATAGAAGAGAGAATGAATATGCATGACTGTAATTTCAGTCCTACATCATGAAAATGTAGCCGACAGTGAAAGAACTGAGACTGGGTTTGTTACTTTATAACAGAGAGAACAGGCGACAGACGGATCTTTTTGCAGGTTTATTTGAAAAATGTAAAGCCTTGTTACTTCCACACCGCGGACGACCAGCAGCTCCCGCACCTCGATGTCTCCCCACACATCCACGTTGTTCTCATCCGTCGTTCACCTCCGTTGTGTCTGACAACATTCCTGCTGCCGTCGCTCCGTTGTTTATGAGCCACGGCGACCTGAGACCGTTACGTCAAGGACTGTGCGCCCTCAAGTGAAACCGAATAGGTATGTCCCGCCCCGTTTATTAGCGACCCTGGTCTGTGACATTCACATCGAAATCGACCCTGGTCCGACCCACCTCTCTACCTGGGTCGTAAAAGGCGAGTCAATCAACGCGGGTTAACCCTTTCCTACACTCAATCGACCCTGCTTGAGTCCTCGGTGTGAAAGGGCTATAAGTGTGTTATCAATTGAATAAAAAGCTGTAATATAAATTCTTCTGGCAGCTCCAGCGTTTGTTGATATTTGTGTTTGAGAGGAAAAAATAATAAAGTGTACTTGTGTGTGTGTGTGTGTGTGTGTGTGTGTGTGTGTGTGTGTGTCTCGAGGGAGGAAGCGTCACCTTTAACTCTGCTGGTGGAAGCTGACAAGTCATTAGCAGGACAAACACACACACACACATATATACAAATACACACCGCACACATAAACACACTTTAACCGCCAGCGGGGTCAAACGGGGTCACAGGAAGTGACACCATAATAAGTCTCTGTCAGTCTGATCAATGACTACACACACACACACACACACACACACACACAATGAAAATAAACACACACACACACACACAGTGAATACCAACCAACGGACTCACACGCTGAATGCTAATTAGCCGGCGGGCTAAACGAGGCAGCGATCCCATTTACTGCTCACAATACCAACACTTTACCTCCTCCTCTTCCTCTCTCTCCTCATCCTCTCTCTCTCTCCTCCTCTCTCTCTCATTCCTCCTCTTCTTCTCATGTTAACAAGTTTGTTTTTTCCAGCCGCCGACTCATTCATCAGAGCGAGAGAGCAAACATGAATTAATCAACTTCTGTTTGTTTCAGCACAATTAGTGATCAAATCAATTTCTGCCTTCAAGGGACGGAGATAAGGAAGGAAGGAAGGAAGGAAGGGAGGAGAGGAAGGAGAGGAAAGAGAGGAGGAAGAGGAGGGATGACTGGAAGAAAGGGGGATGGTGGTGGAGGGATAAATAGAAGAAAAAAAGCGAGTTTGCAAGATGTAATGAAGCCATGTGAAGATGCAAAATGCAAAGAAAGAAAGGAAGAGAGGAAAATGGAGGGATGCCTGAAAGAAAGGGATGATTAGGGAGGAGAAAGGATGAAAACAAGGAAAGGAAAGAAGAGAGTGTGGAGGGATGAATAGAGGAGAAAAAGGCAAGTTTGCAAAATGTGATGAGGCAAAGTCAGATGAAAGAAAGGAGGAGAGGAGAAAGAAGTGAAAATAGGAGGGATGGAAGGAGGAGAGAATGAAGAAAACATAAGCAGAGAAAGAAAAATGAAAGAAGAAGGAAAGACATGAATATAAAGAAGTGAGTAATGAGCGGGGAGGAAAGGAGGAGAAGAGAGCACAAAGGAGGAGCAGGTGGAAAGAACAGTAAGGAAAGAAAGAAAGAATGAGAAAAGGTAAAAAACAAAGGGGGAATGACAGAAATACGAGAGGAGTGTAGGAAGGAGGGATAGAAGGACAGGAAAATGAGGTCAAGGAGCCAAAGAGAAAGAGAAAGAAGGAAGGAAGGAAGGAGAGGAACAAGGAGAGAACGCCTGAAGGAGGAGATATGGAGTTAGGAAAGTACAGGAGAAGTGAAGGAAGGAAGGAAAAAGTAAGGAATGAGGAGATAAAGGAAAGTAAGAGAATGAAGTAAGGAGGGAAGATTGAGAGACAGACAGGAAGAAACCAGGAAGGAGGGAGGAAGAAGTGAAGAGTTAGGAGAGAGTGAAGTGAGTGAAGGATAGGATTGAGAGGGGAGAGAAGGAAGGAGAGATAGAAGGACATGAAAAAAGGAGGTTGAGTAGTGAAGCAGAAGGAACGAAGGAGGCGAAACACAAAGAGAGAAGGAGAAGAAGATGACTAAGAAAGGAGGAGAGAAAGATTGTGAAGGAAGGAAAGACAAAAGGGGGAGAAGGAGAGGAGAGAGGAGGAAGGAGCAGTAAGGAAGGAAGAATAAGGAATCAAGGAAGAAAAAAAACAGAAGAGATAACGAAGGGAAGAAAAGCGAGATGCAAGGGTAGGAGGAAGAAAGATAGGAGGGGAGAATATGGACGGAAGGAAAGGAGGAAGGTAGGAAACATGGGACGACTGCAGATGGAGGGAAGGACAAAGGAAGGAGATGAGGAGAGTGAATGAGAAAAAGAGAAGCAAAAGAGAAAACAGTGAAGGAAAGGAGAAGAGGAGTAGGGATGATGGCAGAGGAAGGCCTGAAGAAATAGGAAATGAGAGAATGAAATACAGACGGACAGAAAAGGAGGAGCTACGGGAGTGATGAAGAAGAACAGAAAGTGGAGAGAAAAGGACTGAGGGATGAACAATAGAAAAGAAGGAATGATAATGACGAGGATTGTAAGGTATAAGGAAAGAAAGAGTGTGAACAAGGGAAAGAGAGAAGGAGTGAGGAGAGAAGGAAACAAGGAAGGAGGGATGAAAGGAGGATTGATGAGAGCAGGTTTAGTTTGGACGTGTGATTAGCATTTAGCTGACTGAACCGAAGTCTGCTGCTTCATCACTATTTACTGTTTCTGTTACACACACGCAAACACACACACACACACACACACACACACACACACACACACACACACACACACACACGCTGTAGCTCTCGTCTATCATTAATAACTTGAATGATGTCATGTTTTTTTATTTACAATAATAAATAAGGACTAAACTTCTGGTGAAAAATGTCTCACAGTGTGAAGAAGATAAACAGAAACAGGAAGCAGTTTATAAGCTCTTATATCTTTGGTTTTTATACAAATTATAAAAACAAGACATAACGTGTTAATTAGCCAGCTTTAGCTTTACACAGAGCTAGGCTAACTGTTCCCTCTGTTTCCAGTACAAGGACTGGATGATTATGTGAAGATGTCTATATACTATTAGCCTATATCTATACTATACTATATACTATACTATTACTGTTTCCACCCGGACAACAATACAGCTACACCAAATGTTTCCTGGCGAAAGAGAGCTGCTAGGGCCTCGTGAATGAATGAACGAATGAATGATGAATATTAGTTCATGCCAGAGATTTATGCAAGTTCATGCATGGTTCACGAGGTGAAATATTCATTATTCTTTTCTGAGAGTTGAAAGTAAAATGATTAAACATGCAGCTAAAAAGACAGATATTTCCCTCAGGAGGTGGTGGAGACCAAAAACAGAGCTAAAAGAGAGAGAATATTGGACTTACATTCATCAGGAGGACTCTTAATGAATCATCATGTTGAAAAACAGCAGCAAAAGTGACATTTTATCATTTTAAATTAATATTTTACTGGAACCTGATAGAGTTCACATCCAAGTTTGTATTTCAGACTTCTTTTAAAAAAACATGCATTTATTAAATTGATCCAACCTTCTAGCTTCTCTTCTTTATTGCTTTTCTTTTCCTATTTTGTTTTGAACGATGAGCGAGGATAAATGACTTCTGTCATGGGAAAGGGGCTTTAAAGATGAACATAGTGGAACATTAAGCAGCTAAAGAGACAGATATTTCCCTCAGGAGTTGGTGGAGACCAAAACCAGAGCTAAAATTGAGAGAACACTGGACTTGCATTCATCAGGTGGACACAAAAATGGATGTTAATGTTGAAAATCAGCTGCAAAAGGGACTTATTATGACTATAAGTTCCATATTTTACTGGAACTTGATGGAGTTCACATCCAAGTTTATATTTCAGTTCATGCCACACCAGACTTCCTTTAAAAAAACGTTCTTTTATTTAATTGATCCAAGCTTCGATCTCTTCTTTATTGCTTTCCTCCCTCCTCCTAAGACTAAAATGTTGGAGCAGCAGCAGCTGTCTAAAGGCTCTAAGAGCAGTTTATATGATAGTATGTTGTTTATCATCTTCCATATTGCCGTGTGTAATGACCTGTGCGGTCCCTAGGGGGCTCCAGCAGGGCTCCTGCCTCCGTAATCATGTTTAACTGTTACTTCAGCAGGTTTCCTCTCTGGGCTCGACGCTCGCTGTATAACCGTATAAAACCTGATTTTCGCTCTGCAGGTTTTCACTCAGCTCTGATCCCATCACGCTGCTCTGCATCTGCTGCGGACACTTTTATGTGTTTTTATTGTTTTCATCATAAAAAATTCTGCAAACCAAATCTTCCTCACGAGACAATAAAGTTTTGAATTGAATCAAAAGGTTTTTATTCAGCTAAAGCTGCGGCAGAAACACGCCGATGAACAATAACTTCTAATGGATTTATATATAAGAGCCGGGCAGTGTGTGTGTGTTATACTGTAGCAGTGAGTTTCTGCGAACCCCTGCTGAATATAAACGACTCAAAATCCAATACTGATCTGTCTCTCTCTCCTGGAAACACTCTCTCTCTCTGCAGTGTAGTGACCAGTCCTTCAGGAGAGAAGTGGTTCATTTGCTGCATTAACGTTTGGCTGCAACATCTCAGTTACAAACAATTAAACCCTCTAATATGATGACATAATTAGTTAGAGTTTCCAGCAATATTATTTATGATTTTATGATAATAGAGAGGTGTAGTCCCTCCCCTTTCGGTGGACCATCATAGGACTTTATTTCGGAAGAAAACGTCAACGGAGAGAGACAAATCATTTTTGATCCTGTTTGAATTGCGCCATCAATCACACATATGATCTTTGTCAATTTAAAAGATCATTTAGCAAGTCCAGAAAGTCTCAGTTTGTCGTAAAACACCCAAAAATCACATAATGCATAGTTCACAAACACGACTTTAGCCCTGTTTCTCTGCTCCATGACAGTTTTTGGAGCTCTCCGACAATAGCCCCAGATCAGAGGCAGATCGAAGTTGGCTCGCCGCTCGCACATCGCCGTTTGCACATGGCCGCTCGCACATCGCCGTTCGCACATCGCTGCTCGAGCGTCCTGTGTGATCTGCTCAAAGACGCTCGCTGATATTCATCGACACTCGCTGATGCCTCGCAGACACATTCCATTATATGCGGAGTAGTATAATCCAGAAAACTAAGTGGTACTGTAGTTTACTTGCGTGGCGTACAAATAACACCCAAAAAGCAACGTACAGATAACACCCTAAAAGCAACGTACAAATGACACGCGGAAAGCAGCGTACAAATGATACGCGAAAAGCGTATGAAATTGTATTTGAAAGCGTATTTGAAATTGTTAAATTACTAAAAAACTACTTTATTCCACTGAGGGAAAGGCTGTGTATTGTTGGTGCTTAAGATGCGTTCATATACAGTGGGATAGAAGGAAGTATTGGCAAAACTCCAAATGGCGAAACACACAGACATGAACACATTTTGATATCATTCAGCGTGACTTACACTTCCCGAGGATAACATTATCTCTCATGTCCAATGCAAATAAAGATCCACAAAGCTGCTTAGAAATCATAGAAAAAAGGCCACTTCAGATTCAGAACTTGCTTGAGAAATAACACGTTTTTAAGATTTCTTCGGTATCACAGTAATTCAGTGATAGTTGCCTGTATATACATGGGTACACCACAAACAGGAGCTGCTAATAGATAATTTGGCATACTGTTAAGGTGCAAATGAGCCCAGATTTAAACATTGTCTTTTTCTCTGTTCTTGTTTCTGTGTTCGAATCATTGAACATCAGCTGCCATATTCAGCAGGACTCCAAAAACAGATTTACATCCTGGTTAGATAAAGGTCAGTATATTACAAACCCTACCATTAATCTCCTGATGAAAACCTTTTTTTTACTGCACAGTTCCTATTAAAAATGGAAGATTGAAATTAACATCTATCTGTCTGTCTGTCTGTCTGTCAGCTCCTTCACTGTCTGCGTTCATTTCTGTTCTAAATGGCCTGCAGAGATGGATTTTATATCCTCCATCCATCATCTTTGCAGAGAGATGTAACCTGAAGAAACAGCCCACGCCTTCCACACTGCACTCAGAGCCAGGCTGCATGTGTGTGTGTGTGTGTGTGTGTGTGTGTGTGTGTGTAACTGCATGTGTGTGTGTGCACGTGCACGCTCAGGGATATAATAGAGGTTAAGCAAAAAGGCAACGTGACTTTGGCAGCCTGGAGGAACGAGGGAAGTGTGTGTTTTATAGCTGAATAACTGCATTTTCAGCTCATGTTAAAAACGACCCTCAATATGAACGTATCTCTCTCTTTGCTTCGTATAGCAGCTGTCTGTCAAGTCACCTCTGTCTACAGATGTTGCAGTGTTTCTCTCTTTCAGTCAGCGTGATGGTTTCTGTGTTGCCGCAGTAACGGTAAACAGTGTTGTTGTTGTTGATGTGTTTGATTGACGGAGCAGAACGAGCTGACCTGTGTTGATCTGAGCTCAGAGGAAATGAAAAGAAAACAATGTTTTACCACCGTTATGTTTCCTGAAATAAAACACATCATAAACATCATGGCTGATTATGATAGGCTGAGATACCTGTCAATCAAAGCGGTCACTAGCCCAAACATCCCACTATTATATTTATGTTAAATAAACTTAATTTCAAATCAAGAAATAACCATTTAGAGTTTTCTCAATTGCTTTGGCTCTTTTTTTTAACATTCTCTAAAATGTTAAGGCCCAGACAAACCAACCCAACATCAAAGAACTAGCAGCGTTGAAGGCCGACTATTGCGTCACCTGCGTCGCCTTTGTCTTGGCCGACAAGTTGCACTCGAACACACTGCAAAGACTACAGCCATCGGCCGACTACCGCATACATTCTGCTCCTGTATGAGAGAGAATAGAAGGCGGCGGTGTCTGTATTCATCATTCAAAAAAGGAAACCAACCAAAAACCAAATTGGCGACGACAAAATACCAAGATGTCGACGACCAAAAACCAAGATGGCTATGTCCAAAAACCAAGATGGCGACGAGCAAATACCAAGATGGCGACCGCCAGAAACCAAGATGACGACGGCCAAATACCAACGCAAACCCAGCAGTGATGTCACAGTGATGACACACACCTGAAGTTGCTCTTTAAGTCTCGACGACCACATGATCACGTGGTTCTTTGGCTGTTACAGGAACTTCTCTTTTTGTTTGACTGGTGTGGTCACCGTTGTCACGGTAACACTAGGACCCAATGTCAAAATAGTCCAAAGTCACCGTCCGGTTGCGGTCGCCAACAGCCTGGAGTGTATCCATCATCAGGCCCTACCGGTTACCATAGAAACGGCGAGAGGGGTCACAATGAAGCAGCTGTGTGTTACACTGAGGCATCGTGAGGTTTAAACACACAGACAGACACTCCTGCCAGCTCCAGATGCATTGTAGGTACCAGGGGGGCAATTTAGTTCAAGTGCCTCTGTCTGAGCACGACGCCGACACACACACGTACACACACACACACACACACACTGGACATGATTCACCGTGCTGAGTTACAACCCAATTTGCAGAGGGAGAGTGTCACTGATGACCTGGCAACGCGGCAGCTTCCTTATTTACAATCTGGCAACCCGACATCACATTAGACCAGGACTGTTTGTTTCAAAGCGTGCGTCCTTTAAAGGTAAACTGCTTGTAAGGACAAACACTTGAGTCATTTCCACGGCGACCAGAAGCTAATAGTCGCCCAACGAGCCAGCTTACCCATCATGGTTTGCCCTGGATTGGCGTGTGTAAAAAAAAAGTCTCATTACGACAAGCGTTGCGTTGTCATTAGAGTCAATGGCTGCATTATCACAGCGGTGTGTGTGTGTGTGTGTGTGCCAGATGGTGATGCATCATCCATGCAGTCATTAGGAGGAAATTAGAATAATGAACAAACTCTCTGTTTGTCTCCTTTAGTTTCCTCCCACCTCTCTCTAACACCATAAATACAGACGAGGATCAACACCTGTAACTTTCTAACTTCTCAATGGAGGGATTCACTATGTGGAACGCTCTAATGGAAAACTAATGACAGAGGACGGAGATTAATGGGACGACATGGCTAACGTGGTGATTAACGCCCCTCTGAGGGTCTCTAACAGACGACAAGACTGATACCAGTTTTATCCACTACATGACACGAATACCTCGGGTCTTTAACAACCAGGATTATATTAAACCATGTCTAATTCTTTCTTTTCTTTTAGGAGCACTTTATAAATCCTTCATTGGGGCAGTTGGGGGTTTGGTGCCCCCCTAAAAATGTCTTAAATCAGGGTTCGGTTGTACTTAGCTCCACCCTCTCATGTCACCTCTGGTTCCAAAAAAACAAGATGGGGCCGACCAAAAACCAAGATGGCGACGGCCAAAAATCAAGATGGCGCCGGCCAAAAACCATGATGGTGCCGGCCAAATACCAAGATGGCGCCGGCCAAAAAACAAGATGGCGACTGCCAAAAACCAAGATGGCGCCGGCCAAAAACCATGATGGCGCCGGCCAAAAAACAAGATGGCGACTGCCAAAAACCAAGATGGCGACGACCAAAAACCAAGATGATGACGGCCTAAAACCAAGATGGCCATGGCCAAATACCAAGTAGGTGTAAAATAGGTGACATGACTGGGGGTGAATGAGAAAGCTAAAGTAGGAATTAATGTCGATTTAATGTTTTTTTTAATATTCTGATGGATCCTCTTGTTTAACATCTCCTCCATAGCTGGAGGAGAAACTGGATGTCAGTCACAGGTCAGTGCATCCATTACAGATATCTTCACAATGTCTGCCTCAGTAGTTTTTACTGTACTCAGGTCTCCAGGTCTCCAGCCACTCCTCACCTCCTCCTGGTCCTCCATGCACGCCTGCACACCTGTTCCTCATCCCCCAATTAGGCTCCTCTCTCTTTATACTGTTAGCACATCTCCACCTGCTCCTCTCAGCTGTCTAACCTCTGAACCCTGATGAGACTCCTGTTCACCTGTGGATTCTCTGTTTATTGTGCTACTGTATAGTACAGTAAGCTTTGTTTTCAATAGATTACTGTTGGGTTCTTTCCCTGTTTAGCTTCTTTTACTCACCTGCTGGACAGAGAGAGCTTCAGGACCTGCAGCTAGCTTATCTTAGCTCATTCACTGCTAACCTAGCTGCTCCTAAAACCACAAAACTAGTGTCCAACTGCTGCAAACTGCACCTGTAGGTAAGAACACATGCTGTATTGTGTAAAATGACTAAATGGGGATGAATGGGGAAAGCTAAAGTGGCCATATATATCATTTTAGGAGCTTTTAAACCTGATGTGTTGTAGCTTTCATAGCTGCCAGGACCGGAGTCTCTGCTCCTCTGCTCCTCTGCCTGCCTTCACTCACACACCGCGCGCGTTCTCGCTCTTTCGCTCTACTCTTACGCGCATGCTCGCACACTCCACACTGCAGAAGAGTTAGTTTAGCTCTGAGAATATCTAGTGAATGTACAGTGGACGTTTGTGCAGAAATAAATGCTGCAGCTCCTCCAGACCAACAGAGGTTTCCCTTGTCTTGTGAAGTGACGGGGCTCTGCAGAGAGAAACGTTATCGTCTCCGACCAAAACTCCGGTGTCCGGTTCATGGAGAGACCTTAGTCTGGTCTGCTAACATTACTGCCAAGCAGGTGAAATATAGAGTGATATTGTGGTTTTAGCTGACGTGTGTCGCCTCACTGTTTTGAGCGATGCTCGTTCATGTCTATTTAGATCGAGCACAAGTGTAAGGTCGATGCTGACTTTCGTTGACTTGACGGCCACAGGTGTCACTGATAACAAGCATTTCTGATTCTTACAAACAGTCCCTTTAAGGATGTTTTTTCCCTAATTTTAACTTGTGAGTCAGTTGTTTACTTGTTTATCTACTATTTGAAATTGAGCCCTTGCAAACTGCATTGCTTCTTTATTGAACGCTACCATTTACACATAAATATGACGGTATGGCTGTTGTTATTTTTAGGACGCGGAGTAGCTCTTTTTTCTTTGCCCAAACAAACAGTGAAAAGAGGTGGAACATGTTGTTCAGGTCTGTCAGACAACTGCTGGATAAAAGAGGATAAAAGATCAGCGTCTTTGTGTGAGGAAGGTGTGGACCGACCGATTCACTTCACGGCGCTTTTTCATGGATGAACTGGAAGATAGAAACCATCTGAAATCACTTGTAAAGCTGTCCTGGAAGCCTGGAAACAATCAGACTGTGCAAATAAATAAAAGTTGCACGTGTATCTAACATTTTCTCCATCGTAGCTGCTGGTTTTAAAGACCTTTTTATAGAGTCCCAGTTTAAAACCGGTTTTACTGGGAGACGACGTAGAGCTCCAACCTCCAAACACAAACGAGCTCATTCATCGTTTACTTCGCCTCATCTGCATAAATTTGAATTTGGAGAGTAAACAGTGAAGTGCTGGGTTGGATCCCGTTATGTGTAGTGTAGAAGAGAAATGCTCAATTACTCCTGTGTGTGTGTGTGTGTGTGTGTGTGTGTGTTATGCTAATAATCCCATGGAGGGTCGATGCAATCAAAAAGCTCTCACTTTTAATCAGCGTCACACAGAGCGACACACACACACACATTAACTGTAGTAAACCAGTTTGACAACTCCGATATGGTGAGAAAACAACACAAACACACATCTGACACATTAAGAAAATAAATAGGCTGCGTGTGAGCGCGTAACAATATGACAAACATACGTACTGCATGTTTAGTGTACTTCGACACACACATACACACGCACACTGCTGTGAGATAAATGAGGGAATAACTGCCAGGACAGACGGATACAATCAAAGAGAGGAGAGAAGCAATGTGTTTTACATTTGTAAAGTGAGCTGTCACACACACATCGTACAAACACACACTTTGTCTGGTCTCTGATGTGATCTGATGCCTTCAGCTCGTTACACAGACGGGAAGAAACAATGCAAAATAGGAAATAAATAAAGACAAATAAGAAAGCCACAACACAAAGTTTTAAGCTGCTGTTTCCTGTCCTCAGGATTGATACCTGTCGTTCATCCAGATGTCTGCAGGGCCCTGAGTGGCATCACCCAGACGCCATCGATCCAAGCGAGGGGCTCTGAGGATGACCTGCCACCTGGACAGATGCTACTTAAACGACGAGGAGGTAGATTTTATTCAGATATTCCTCCGTCTCTTTATCACACAGCTGTAAGGGGATTTCTGTCTGACCTGCTGGATGCAGTAGTGACAACTCTTCATCCACTCAGATCGACCCATAGAGTGTATATAAAGAGGGACAACATGACAGCCCCCCAAAAGTGAAGCCAAATGATGTCGAAATCTCAAGATGGCAGCTCCTGTATCCGGGGTATTTTGGCTGGTCCATCTTTATATACAGTCTATGGATCGACTTCACACTCCGAAAAGTTGGAAAAGCACTACTTGTATTTGTTTTTAAACACTAAAGACTTAATATTCAGCACTTAAAGTTATAATCCTATTTTTCTAAAATCAAACCCCATTTTTTAAAACAGTTTCTTTACAGCAATGCAATGAATTTACACTCTGGAATCACCTCTAGATGCCTAGATGATGTTATTTTTGAGTGATCATGGAGCAGCTACAATGTTAGTATAGCCTGGCACTGATTGATCAGAACTCCATTCAGAAAACAAGCATTTTAAAAGTTGTTCGTCTTGTGGACAGACCTGACAAAGCATGAATTCAGACGTTTTTTACAAATCAGCATCCTTATGTTGTTATTTTGGCATCATTTTGATCCATTTATTCCAATTAAATCACAGTGAAATCTATTTATTTTGGGTTCATACCGCTGTAGTAAACCAGATTAACTCTGCCGACGTGTTACTTGATAGATACAGTGAATATTTCCTGAGCTGTGTGCGCCCCCGGGTGATGTTATGAACATTTGGGACTTCCATAACACGTGCAAATAAGCAATAGTGGTTATTTCGGCCCATGGTTGATGAAATGTTGTTGGTATCCATGGAGGAAAGCCCCTCCATCTATGCGGCGTGTTTATTTGGTGTGAACACAGCTTGAAGACTCGACTTCAACTCGCCCCAAAAGACTTAAAAACAGTTGTAGCGTAAAGGCCTGATGTTCCTGTAGCAGTCAGGTGGAAGCTGGCGGCTGCTTGCGTCCTCTCCAGGTAGAGCGTGAAAGATGCAATAAGGTTGCACCAGAGACGAGGAAGCCCTCGTTGACAACAGCTGATCATCCCAAGTGTTGCTCTTCCATTACCTAAAGCCAACAGTTATAAAACATTCGAGTGCAAACAATATGTTGCGAGTTAAAAGGCTTCGCTACGCCTCAGCATTCTTCACACTCTGTTCACATCAAACACACATCGTCAATGATTCAGTTCGCCGCAGAAACACTGTTCGTACTGTGTATTCTGACCGCAGGACGCTCTGCCAGCCTCTATCTGCATCTCTGTCTCTTTTATGTAGCCTGACAATGAATCATGGATGGATTCGTACTTTCAAGGAATTTGAAATATTGACGTTTGGATCAGTGTGTGTTCAGCTTTAAGTCTGACATGCTCACATCTCTTTTTTATTTCTCTGCTGCTGCTTCTTCTTCTTCTTCTGCTGCTGCAGCTAGATTGGTGTCAAGTGCAGAGACCACACACACTCTCACACACATTCTTTCTTCCTAACAAGTGATCACATTCATTACATTTTCTGCCCACCGTGTGTGTTCTCTGCACTTGACACCAATCTACCCCGAGGCAGGAGAGTGTGCCGCCCACTTAGCGCTCCCTCCTCTCCTTCTCTCCCTCTCTCACTCTTCCTCTCCCCGCTGTCTTCCACCTTGATCCAGTTGGCTGAAATAGGACGCTAATTGGCCGTGTGATGTCAGAGAGACTGTGCGTGTCCAATGAAACAGTCTAAAGCCCCGTTAGCGCCCCCTATACGTTCGCTAAACGCCACATTATAAACGTGATGGATGGATAATTTAGTCATTCTTGGGGCTAAAAGATGAGTGAGTCCTGGTGGTGGAGCTTAGCTTATGGTGTCACTGAATCATGGCTTCATCCACCGAGAAGTATTAATGTGCAATTATGTGGAAATCAGAAGCACCTGCTAGTGAAGCTTCAAATTTAGCTTAGTTAGTGTTTCCTAGAGTTGGGTTGATTTTACGGTTTTGCCAGTCCGGTTCGGTGTACGAGTCATAGACTGTATATAACAAGTGGAAGCAGCCACCGTGACTTCACCCATTGGTTTGTGGACTACAGTTTTGAAGCCTAGAGTTTGTCATTTTTGTCATTGCCATCTTGGTTTTTTGGCGTCACGATCTTGGTTTTTGGGCTTTGCCATCTTGGTTTTTGGGCATCACCATCTTGATTTTTGGTCATCACCATTTGGTTTTTGGCTGTCACCATCTTGGTTTTTGCCCATCGCCATCTTGGTTTTTGGCCGTCGCCATCTTGGTTTTTGGCTGTAGCCATCTTGGTTTTTGTTCATCACCATCTTGGTTTTTGGCCATCACCATCTTGGTTTGTGGGCGTCTCCATCTTGGTTTTTGGGCGTCACTATCTTGATTTTTGTCCATCGCCATCTTGATTTTTGGCCATTGCCATCTTGGTTGCAAAGGTGGAGCTACTTTTTCACTGTATATACAGTAGGCCTACTGCTGTTATCTTATAATAATACATCATCATTTATTTGTTGATTATATGTTGTATCATGAATATGAATCTGCAAAAAGCTGTCATATAAATGTAGTGGAGTAGAAGTATAAAGTAGTATAAAATGGAAATACTCAAGTACCTCACACTTAGATACATTCCACTACTGGTGTTCATGGCTGCAAGGGTACGAGGGACTGTATTTTTCCCAGTAGTGATGTGGAGCTACATGCTGCATGGAGTCAAAGAGCGAGAGAGAAGCTGACATGTGACACACTGACGGCTGCCGAGTAAAAATATTGACAGATTTGCTCACATGACATCCACAGATTACAGAGTGTAGAGCGATGAGAGGTGAGTCTATAATCTGTGGGTGTCATTCAGCAACATGGAAGCAGCAGATGCTCTGTGTGTATCCAGCATGATACTGTGATGCTGCATGAGAGAAAACAACGTGGTAAATGATTTTTTTAATGAGGAAATTATTCAGAGAGAAAGAACCGTGTGATTTTTGGGTTGTAGAGGCTTAGTTTTATAGCTAGAGTGAAGATACTGTATCATATGAAACTAGAAAACCTGAGGAATACCAGCTTGTTGTGAAGGAGGTTAAATAACACTCCAAACTGGATATTTGTCATTGTTTTGTGTTGTTGATTGATTTACAATAATACATATATACATACATTTGCATAAAGCAGCATATTTGTCCACTCCCATGTTGATAAGAGTATTAAATACTTGATAAATCTCCCTTTAAGGTACATTTTGAACAGATACAAAAATGCGTGTGATTAATTCCAATTAACTACGGACAAACAATGCGATTAATCGCGATTAAATATGTCAAAAATATCGATTGACAGCTCTATTTTTTTTATAAATGCTTGTTCCAGCTGTTTTGTTGCTTTTTCTTGTCCAACTTTCAGCAGCATTTTAGATTAATTTAGTCCATAAATCTAAATAAATCAGATTTTTTCTTAATTCCACAAACTGGTAACATTCACTTACAAAGATGTAATAATACTGAAATGTGATTTGTGGTTTATTAATGCAACAAGGCAAAGTACTAAATCAACTCCCAAACAATAGATTTTCACGGTTTTACCATGTGGCGCTATACGTGTGATTCTGCAGATGCATTTGTCCATTCACCCGTCTTTAACGTTCTTGTTTAGTTTTTATTCGTTGACGAAAAAATTTAAATAAAAGTCCTCATAGTTCATTCATAATTTATTATCTTCAAAGGTCACTTTCTATTTAATTTGTCTCATTTAAGTCATGAAAAAAAGGACGCAACACATCACTTTCCGTTGATGAATTTAACGCTGCTTGTAACAGCCATTCAACAGCTGTTAGGTTCTTTTTTTATTAGTATTAGCATTTAGATTTTCAAGGCTGATCTCACAAAGTATTATATATTGTTTCCTGGAATATAAATCCTGTATTTGTTTGACTAAATGTATGAAAACTCTGAACATGGTGATCTTTAACATTATAATAAATAACACTAAGCAGCCTGGAGGAGCTGTGAGTTTATTTTCCACCTGTTGGTTCAGGATCCTTCTGGAAACATGTTTTCTGCTTGGTGGCGTTAAACCGTGTTGAAGGTCAGGTGTTCCCCGGCTGTTACCAAGGTGACACTGACGGACGGCCAGCTCATCAACAGTCACGCTGCCAGCTGTTTGATCGGCTATTGACACGCAGCCCGCCAAGTGTTTGATTGGCTATCACATGAGCCATTAATTTTACAACAATTGGCGTTTTCCCGCCCATCTGTCTCCGAATGTGTGTGTGAGCTTTTAACAGTAAACGTCTCCTTTAAAACGACCTGTTATCTGACGTCCACGTGGGGAAAGTGTATATGTGTCAGGTTTATGTCATGTTCACTGAAGCTAACTGCTAGTTTTTATCTCTCTCTGTCAGATGCTTCAGTGGTCGATGCTTTAGTCCAGCTAGAGGCTAAATGTGAGTCACTCTGTCCGTCCAATACTTTGATCCAACAAACTACATTAACATGGCCAAAAGTGTGTGGACACCAGTGGGCAACTTTCAGTCTGAGAAGTGAAGCCAATGCTGAAGTGTCTTAAACTTTCATTCTTTCTAACAGCCAGCAGGGGGCGACTCCTCTGGTTGCTAAAAGAAGTCTGAATTGTATAGAAGTATATGAGAAAATGAGCCCTACTTCTCACTTGATTTATTACCTCAGTAAACATTGTAAACACGAGTTTATGGTCTCAATCACTAGTTTCAAGTCTTCTTCAATACAGCATGATGTTCATTTAGTAAATTATGGTCCCATTTAGAGTCAAATAGACCATAAAGCAGGGGATGATTTAGGGCGGGGCTACTGTGTGATTGACAGGTTGCTACCACGGCGTTGTCCGGTCTGGGAGTTGTCCGTGTTTTTGTCGTTAATTGTAACATTTTGGTTGCCTAAAAATGTCTTATTCAGCATTCGGTTGTACTTAGCTCCACCCTCAAGTGTCAATTCTGGTTACCAAAAAACAGATGGTGACGGCCAAAAACCAAGATGGTGATGCCCAAAAACCAAGATGGCGACGGACAAAAAAACAAGATGGTAACAGCCACAAAACCAAGATGGCGACGCCAAACAACCAAGATGGTGACGCCCAAAAACCAAGATGGCGACGGTCAAAAAAACAAAATGGTGACGGTCAAAAAAACAAGATGGTGACGGCCAGAAACCAAAAAGGTGACGTCCAAAAACAAAGATGGCGACGGTCAAAAACTAAGATGGTGATGGCCAAAAACCAAGATAAAACCAAGATGGCGCAGTCAAAAAACAAAGATGGTGACGCCCAAAAACCAAGATGGTGATACCCAAAAACCAAGGTGGTGACAGCCAAAAACCAAGATGGTGACGTCCAAAAACCAAGATGGTGACTGCCAGAAACCAAGATGGTGACGGCCAGAAAACCAAGATGTTGACTCCCAAAAACCAAGATGGCTACAGCCAAAAACCAAGATGGCTACGGCCAAAAAAACCAAGATGTTGACTCCCAAAAACCAAGATGGTGACGATCAATACCCAAGATGGCGATGGCCAAAAACTAAGATGGCGATGGCCAAAAAACAATATGGTGGTAGTTTCAGGTGATTATACACTAATTAAAACATAGTTATTAATATTATATTCCATTTCTGCCAGTAGATCCCCGAACTGTTACACACTGGTTCTTTTAAGTAGAAGACAACATTTCCTCTCTATACTTCAGATTATCCACAATACAGTATAAAGATCCTGTATATGCATCCTATATATGTGATTATTATGGGTATAAAGAAGCTCCAGTAAGAAGCAGTGGAAAACCAGAGAGACTGTAATAATAAAATATAACCTCAGCAGACACTTTAATTTGAAGAAATTTACAAAATAAAAGCACTAACTGGCTCCAGTCTCAGTTACTGAAAGCATCCATTTATTCTCCATTAATTATCTTCTGGCTGGTTTAATAAATCCACCGAGAATAAAGAGAGGAGGAGAAAGTTGGGAAGGTCTCTCTCTCTCTCTCTTTCTCTCTCTCTCTCTCTCTCTTTCTCTCTGTCCATCACTCTCTCTCTCTCTCTCACTCCATCACTCTCTCTCTCTCTCTCTCCCTCTCTCTCTCATCACTCTCTCTCTCTCTCTCTCTCTCACTCAATCACTCTCTCTCTCTCTCTCTCCCTCTCTCTCATCACTCTCTCTCTCTCTCTCTCTCCCTCTCTCTCTCATCACTCTCTCTCTCTCTCTCTCTCACTCAATCACTCTCTCTCTCTCTCTCTCTCTCCAACACTCTCTCTCCCTCTCTCTCTCTCTCTCTCCAACACTCTCTCTCTCTCTCTCTCACTCCATCACTCTCTCTCTCTCTCTCTTTCTCTCTGTCCATCACTCTCTCTCTCTCTCTCACTCCATCACTCTCTCTCTCTCTCTCTCCCTCTCTCTCTCATCACTCTCTCTCTCTCTCTCTCTCTCACTCAATCACTCTCTCTCTCTCTCTCTCCCTCTCTCTCTCATCACTCTCTCTCTCTCTCTCTCTCTCACTCAATCACTCTCTCTCTCCCTCTCTCTCTCTCTCTCTCTCTCTCCAACACTCTCTCTCCCCCTCTCTTTCTCTCTCTCTCTCCATCACTCTCTCTCCCCTCTCTCTCTCTCTCTCTCTCCCTCTCTCTCTCCCTCTCTCTCTCTCTCCCCCCCCCTCGCTCTCTCCATCTCTCTCTCTCTCTCTCTCTCTCTCTTTCTCTCTGTCCATCACTCTCTCTCTCTCCATCACTCTCTCTCTCTCTCTCTCTCACTCCATCACTCTCTCTCTCTCTCTCTCTCTCTCTCCCTCTCTCTCTCTCCCTCCCTCTCTCTCTCTCTCTCTCCAACACTCTCTCTCCCCCTCTCTCTCCCTCTCTCCCTCCATCCCTCTCTCTCTCCCCCCCCTCGCTCTCTCCATCTCTCTCTCTCTCTCTCTCTCCCTCTCTCTCCCCATCACTCAGCGCGTGCCTGCCTCTAGGTTAGAGCAGCTCGTGCTCAAACAGAAACGCACACCGCGAGCAGACTCACAGCTGTACGGGCGGCACGAGACTCTTCCTCCTCCTCAGCATCAGCACCCGCATCCTCCTCTTCCTCGGTGGATGGAGGGATGCTAACCGGAGAGCTTCATCATCATCATCACCATCATTATCACCGGAGAGGGAGAGAGGAGCAGCTCTCCTTGCATGGGCTAAAAAGTTGAGGAGGATCCGGTCTCTTATACCGGAGCACCGGAGGGGCCCGTGCATGCCCACCCGGGAGAATCCATAATCCGGTTCATTTCTACTTTGGACTCCACGGAGACGGATCCGGTGGTTTCTGAAGGGGGATTTTATTGTGGAGCCTATTAAACGGATCACTGACGGTGCTTTCAAGGATCTCTCTCTGCACCGAAACTGCTTTAACGTATCTCTCTAACCGGTACCGAAACATCTCTTTTACCGGATCCCCGGTGTTTTAAATTGATCACTTTGTGTTTGATCTGTGACGTTTTACCGGATTCCCGGTGGTTAAACGGATCAATAACGGATTTTTCTGAGCAAACTCCATATAATAACGGATTTTGAGGTGTTTAACGGATTTGGCATCCCCGGACAGTCCCGGTAACGGCAACCCCCCCCCGGTAATAAGATAGAAAACGCAGGTATTACGCAGGTGATCAGCGTGCAATTTCGCAGCAGAAAATACCGGATTCAACGGGGGAAAGTGTCGGTTCTTCTGGAGCAAGTCTCCCTGCACACACCGGGACCGACTCCCGGTAGAAACCGACCCGAAGTTACCGGAGAGCACCGGTGGAGTTGATCTTTTGGATCCTTTTTACGCACCGGATAACGTTCATCATTCATTGATTGTTGGGGATTTTTGATTGCCGTTTTCTGCTCCCTCCGACTGGTATCGATCCATCTATCAATCCATCGGGTTATCAATCATATAGAATCCATTTCTCCTCCATCAGCTGAGCTGTGCAGCACGGATCGGTGGAGAACCGGAGGAGTGAATAAAGCCACATGCTGACCGTAAATTATCCACTTAACCTCCTCAAGAGAGCAGACAGAGTGAGAGTGAGAGACGTTTTACCTTCATAAAACATATTTCTGCAGAAAAATCAACAAAAAAAAGCTCATTTTAACTTGAAATCAAGTCAAATAGAGAGAGATTGATGTAAATTAACCTAAAAAAATCACCTTTAATAATATTCTTACAAAACCATTTGGAAAATTCTTTATTATAGGACAATACATGTAAAAAAATTAGAATAATGTGGTGACTTTTCGGCTCTTTTTGAGCTGATATTTAATCAGTCATCACAAATTTCTTGACAAAAAATACAAAGAAATATATAACACAAAATTTGACTCCAAAACTGTAATCATAATAATCGTTATTACCTTAATAAAACATATTTCTGCAGATAAATCAACAAAAAAAGCTAATTTTAACTTGAAATCAAGTCAAACAGAGAGAGTTTGAACTCTTTAGCTGGTTAATTTTGATGTAAATTAACCTTTAATAATATTCTTACAGAACCATATGGAAAAATCTTCATTATATGACAATAAATGTCAAAAAATTAGAAAAATGTGGTGACTTTTAACTTCTCTCCAACAAAAGGAGCCGATATTTAACCAGTCGTGACAAATTTCTTGACAAATATACAAAGAAATATAACAAAACATTTGACTCCAAAATTTGTAATCATAATAATCATACTCATAGTGCATCCGTGGCTCCTAATACTGACCTTAATGTTCTGTAAAGCACTTTCATCTCCCACTGTTTCATAATAATAATCCCATAATAGTACGATAGGGGTTTATTTATGCTTTATTGCAGTTCTGGAAGAGCTTTAACTCAGAAGAAATTAACTTTATAACAATCTGGAGACGATAACCTGCTGATTTTAAATCTCCCCTTTGGTTCGGGAGCTCAGTCTTTGTCGATCCATGTGACGTTTCTGAAGCTCAGAATGAGGATTTAAATCATCTAAAAGTGATTTTTAATGTATAATCTGTCACTTCAGGTTGTTTGCCAGAGTATAACAAGGCTTTATTCCCAGTGTAACACTTCTATCTGTGGTGGTTTCGCTTACCCAGCTGATTTCCAGTGAAAGCCTATGGATGATACGCTCACTGTATAGCCACATCCTCAACAGCATACCTCCTCCTCCTCCTCCTCCTCCTCCTCTTCCTCTAGAACTTGAAATCGAGCCATGCAGCATTGATTTTTTTCCCCCCTCACCGCAAAACCAAAACGCACACGACCATCTCATCCTTTCTGTTTTGTCAGTTTTGTTGCCTGAAATGTAAAACGTGCCGCGGTGTTGGTTTCCCACCTCCCAGCTGAAGGACGTTCAGAGCGGTCCGGCAGCGGAGCGGCGAGGTCAGGGGTCAGGTTTTCAGAAGTAGCAGCACAGAGTGGAGGTTTGACAGACGATCAAACCACCATTTTTCACGTTGAATCATCTGTAAACAAGCTGGAATCAGACCTGAGCATAAATGAGTGTTTCTCCGTACCAGAACTCCTTTCTGAGGACATTTCTTCACCGTTAGAGTGACACTTTTATCTAAATGGGACTAAACGACAGCAGTCCGGGAGCCATGCGGAATGGCCGCGGCCTCTCGGACCAGTGGGCCGAGTCGGTGGTGGTCCGGCCTCGAACCACCGAGCGCCACATCACGGTGCACAAACGGCTGGTGCTGGGCTTCGCCCTGTCCATCCTCACCCTCATCATCGTCACGGCGGTGGCCGTGGTGCTCAGCGTCCGCTTCGAGGAGTGCGGCGGACAGAATCACGACGGGGCGACTGGGGAGTCGGGCTCGCGGGGCACCGGAGGGTCAGCGAGGTTGAACGGGAGCAGAGGGGAGAGGACGGGAGAGAGGGGGGACGACGAGGCGGTCCAGCCGTGGAGGAACTCGAGGCTGCCGGGATCGTTGAGGCCGCGGCACTACGACCTGCGGCTCGCCGTCTACATGGACAACTTCACCTTCTCCGGGGAGGTCAGCATCGAGCTGGAGTGCATCAACGCCACCCGGTTCATCGTGCTGCACGCCGACCGCCTTGAGGTACGGTGGCCTGTACGGGTAGGAATCTGTAGAAATCTTTGGTAAACATGAACGCTCATGATATCTGTGACGCGGCAATGTCAGCAAACCGTATCAGCTTGATTCATAGAAACGGCAATTATTTGCCACTTAACTTCCGTACTTCAGTAACGCCACTTCCGTAGTTATTGTAACCCAAACCACGATCTTTTCCTAAACCTAACTAAGTAGTTTTGTTACCTAAACCTCACCAAGTTGTATCCTGTAAAGATGGAAGTTATTTTGAAAATACTGTATGCATGTAATGAGCAGAAATTGACACGTGTTGTCGGACATTCGTAGAAAAACAGATTATAAAAGAGGAATAACTTTTCGTAAGATATCATATGAACTGTTGTATGAGGATACGTTGCTTGCAGCATGATGTCCATTCAGTAAATTATGGTCCCATTTAGTTGTCTACGTTGTCCGGTCTGGGAGTTGTCCTTGTTTTCGTCTTAGAACTTTAACTCTTTCACAGTGTGTTTTCAGTTCATAAAAGTTCATTGTAACATTTTGGTCGCCTAAAAATGTCTTATTAAGCGTTCGGTTGTACTTACCTCTCACCCTTTCGTGTCACTTCTGGTAGCAAAAAAAACAAGATGGCGACGCCAAAAAACCTAGATAATGACGACCAAAATGCCGAACTCGAGGCTTCAAAACCGTAGTCCACGAACCAAGTAGTGACGTCACGGTGACTACGTCCACTTCTTCAACCTCATACAGTCTATTGTTGGTGTACAAGATGAAGTACGTGTTTCGGAAATATCCAAATTATTTTGCTTTAACACAAAAATATTACTTTTTTTGTATGAAGTGCAGAAAGTGATGACGTCAATGAGTATAGAAGCAAAGAGACGAAACTCCTGTGTTTTTTTGACAATGGCCGCTGACGCCATTTTGGACTGAAAACGCTTATTAGGTTTAGAAAATATAACAAAAGAATAGAAATAATTCTGTTTTACTTTTGGGCGGCACTTTGTAGGCGACGTTTTACCGGCGTCAGGTAGTCACTTTCAGTCCCAAATGGCGGAAGCATAGCTCGGCTGCTGGGCGCTGATGTTGCAAAACAGGATGGTGTCTTTTTGCATGGAAAAAAGTTTTCAGAAGGCGCTCAGGTGTTGGTTATTGTTTCTTCCCAACCCCTGAACTTCTTCAGTAGTTGTAGTGTTGGTGTTACAGCTGTAGTACATGACAGTGATTGAGAACTAGGCTCCGTATACCTCCTACCGTTTCAGAGACAGGTGCATTGCTACCTGTGGATGTTCACAGTCTGATAACTTTCCTGATGCTTCTTTCCAAACAAAGCACCTTGTTTGCATCCTGAGATCTGCTCTCTGCGTCGGAAACTCTCTAACAAAGAATGTTTATTCCCAGATTTGGCCTCAGAGATTTCCTTAACGAGACTAATTAACCGTCGAAGTTGCTGTTTCAGCTGAATTCTTCAAGACGAGCGCCGCGGTGAGAGAGAGAGAAAGCCTCAGAGAAAGCGCCTGATGATTTTTCAGGCCCGGTCATCTCGGCTAATGTGAGAAGAGGATGAATCTGTCTAATTTGGGCAGAGGCCAATTAAAAACCCCGCGGCTCCCTTTTGTGTTTGTATGTGAGCACGCTGTGAATTAAGAGGTGTTGTTGGGCGCCAGGCAGGTCTCCTGAGGTACCCGGGCATGACAGTTTTTCTTTATGAAAAGAAAAAAACAAATGTGGATAAAAATACAACCTGCTGGTAGAAAGAGCAGAGAAAAAACACTCCTGCAAGGAGCGCTTTATTCTCCGAGTCAGAGAAATGTCACGAACACCAAATGCATTCGACATTCAACAAAGCTAAAGTAGAAAAAAGGCCGAAAGCATCATTATGGTGGTTTTGTTTTATTACATGAACTACAAATCCTTAACAAGTCGTGCTGAGAAGAACCCGAGGCAGCGATTGGTTCCGCCTCGGTGACTCTGACCAGATCACAAAACACATTAATAAAAGATTTCAAACAGGAACAATGTGTGCCGTTAAACTGTCCTGACAGTGATGAGTAGAGCTGTGAAATCAAAGCCATCAACAAACAAACACAATTAAAAAGCATTTTTGGTCGAGTGGAGCACTTGAAGGCATCACGAAGCGCGGCGCCGCGTTTGCTGACTCGCCAGAAAACCCCGTCGAAAAGCCTCCTTTTAATCCCCGACGTTTCCTCTGTGTGTCAGCAGCCTCTCTGTTCCTATCGATCACTTCATTCATCAAAGAAGAAACGCACACAAGCGCACACAAAACGCACACACACTCGGCGTCTGATTGGCTGAGGAGCGCTGATGTGTGACAACAAAGAGACCCAGAGGTTCCTAATGGTTCCCACTGTTGCCGGGCATGTTCCCATCATGCACTGCTGCTCATCTCAGAGGGTCAAACCTCAGCTCTCCGTCTCTGCTTAATGATGACTGTTTCTCCCCTCCAGTTTTCATTAGTTTCATCAGTCTGCAGGTGCTGCTGTACATTTCTCTGGTTCTTTTTTTACAGCGTATTGATGTTAATATGATGTGATGCACAGAGAACATTTTAAGGGTGATTTTAAGGTAGAATTGACAATGAGCATCAAACTGGAGGAAATAAACATACAGGGGATGATTTACTGACACATAATGCAGAAATAATATATGAAATATACAAAATAATGTGCATTTGCTTGCGAAAGAGTTACTTTGTACTTAATTTAAAACACGTTCACCTACCTTTAACACCTGCTGAGACGCTAAGTGAAATGTTGTGATTGTCGCTGTTGTTTGACTACAACATTTCTCAGTAAAGTTGTCAGCTAATATCTGTTTATATACTGTGTGTGCAGTCTGCAAGGTTGTGTTTGAACTGTATTAATGAGTTTACATTATCGAGACACAATTTCTGTACACGTGAGGCCTGACAAACGGGTTGAATCAGCATTGTGATGTTTGCACATATCCAAAAACTTGTTGATATCCGAGTCTTTTATCATATTTAAAAGTAGGTGTGTTTCTCCTTCTTTTCTTTTGGGCATGCATCTCTGAATGCATTATCTTCCACATTAAACATTAGAATGATCTTTACACTACAGACCCACTCATAAAACATTGCCCTATAGCACAACCAGGAGTCAATAACTCCACAGAGCACCTTTAACAGGCTGAAATTAAATCTGTTTTTTATTTATTTAATGATATGAAACAGAGGAAATCTGAGTTTAGCATATATGAAGATTATATCAGAAGGAGTAGAGAAATATAAACTGGTTTTCACCAGTTTTTTGCTTTTTCCATCTGTTGTTTCCCCCAAGGCTATAGTTATTAACCGTCTCATCGTGCAGAACAAGTGGATAATCAGAGCTTGTAAATTGTTTTTGTAAATTAAACTTGTAAAAGATTAAGAATGGAGACTACCAAGCTACATCTACGAAAAATAGCAGCAGAAAAATGAACATAGAAATGAGAAGAAGAGTGAATGAGACTATAAATCATCATCTGACAGTTCATCATTCTACCTCCTCCTCTTCCTCTCTTCAGGTGGACCGGGTGTCTGTCATGGCAGAGGGCGGCGCCGGTGGCCGTCCCGCCAACAGGCCCGGCGGCGGAGCCATGCGCGTCCACCGCCACTTCCCCTACCCGGCCAACCAGATGTACGTCGTCGTTCTGCACCGCGAGATGAAGCCGATGAGAGTTTACCGGCTCAACGTGAGCTTCGACGCCGCCATCGAGGACGAGCTGCTGGGCTTCTTCAGGAGCTCCTACACCCTGCAGAGAGAGAAACGGTACGCACGCCCAAACACACACACACACACACACGCACACACGCACACGCACACGCACACACACACACACACACACTGAAACACAGTCATTTTTCCTGCAGCAGCAGGTGGTTGGACGAGAAAAGGTCAGAGCTTCACATCCACGACATTGATTAACTCAAACACACCGCTGTGTGTGTGTGTGTGTGTTTGCGTGTGTGTGTGTGTGTTTGCGTGTGTGTGTTCCACTTATCAAACCACTCACTCCCTCCTTATGAATTTCCCATAAGCCTCTGCTGCAGAGTTGTTTCCACATCAGATTTCTTCCCTTGGTGCTGATGGGAAACAGACTGTGTGGAGATACATTTATTATTTCATGCATGAGTTTTGTGACTGTGTGGCCTCCATCTGTGTGTGTGTGTGTGTGTGTGTGTTACCGCGGCGACAGAACATTTTATCAACGTCTGTTCCACTTACTGTAGAAATACACAGTCGTAGTTAATTGATGAAATCAGAAGGAGCTCACTTGTTGAGTGAAGTCAGGACCATATAAGGACGCTCTCGGGCTCAAACTTTTTAAGTTACACTTAAAGTTTTATTCACTCATTAAACATGCTGTGATTATGGAGGACGCAACCTGATAAAATAAAAAAAATAAATGAAAAAATATATAAATGACTTGATAAATTAATACATTTGTCATTAAATGTAGCAAAAATAATATTAAAAATAAATGTAGCCCTTAATTAATTGATAAAATGTGACATAAATTGATATTTCTGATTTAATTTGCTTCTTTATTTATTTATCTTTGTATTAATTCCCTCATTTATTTACTCTTCTGTTTCATTTTCCCTTTTATTTATTCATTTATTTATTTTTTATTATTTTTTAAATGTATTCTTCTTGCATTTTTTTTTATTTATTTGTGCATTGTTTTTATTTATTTGTGTATTTTTGCATTTATTTTTTATTTATTTATGTATTTTGGTATTTATTTTTTATTCATTTATTTTTGCATTAATTTTCTTTGTCATTTATTTTTGCATTTATTTTTTAGTCATTTATTTGCGCAATAAATGGCTCAGTCTCAACCCGTCAAAGTCTTGGTCTCGTTCTCGACACACTCTGGTCTTGGTCATAACTTCATCTCGGTTTAGTTGGTCTTTACTACAACTCTGCTAATAACATGCAACCTCTTGTGTTTTATTTTGTTTTAAAACAATAGTTTATGTACAAAAGTCTTGACTCTAGAATGATACTGTGAGATAAAGTTGCGATTAAAAATCTTTTTCTGATACTTCAAAACCGATGCAGATTCTGTTGGACCTCCAATATCACTAAAACTCCATTCATTTTAACCAGGCCTGTATGATCCATCAAATGAGACTTGCTTATTTACATTGACTCCATGTTTCCTTCCCTAATATTAGTGTAGATTTCTTGCATCATTGATTTCCTCATCGGCTTCCTCAGATCCACATCAGTCTTGTTTAGTAATTACAGCGGGTGTTTGCAGCAGATTTAATTAACCGTTGATAAAATAAGCTATTAGAAGCAGAATATTTTAACATAAAAATAACCAAGGAATGTAAATAAAATGTATTTTTGTGTCTCACAGTTAAAACCGAACACTTGAAACACACGTTTGCTGTAATCTCTCACCGATCAGGTCTGTAGTGGTCCCATATTCACTGGTTGCTGCTGTTTGGATCAATATGGGATCAATACAGCAGCTGATGGACCAGCAGAACAACCTGTTAGTTAAAGTTTAATGGTCCAGCCAAGGGAAACCTGCTTACAGTCCACTTTGTGCACTCAACCGATATCTTAAAACGTCACGTAGAGGATAAACCCAGTGTTTCAAAACACTCGATAACAACATGAGTGTTCAGGCCTGTGAGCATGTGCAAGAAATCACAGATAGTGTTGCTGTGAGAGCATAATATTAGAATAAATACATGTGAATAAGCCAGTTTCAAACACATGACTAACACCCCTTAAAAGTGCCAGTCTACTGTAAATATGTTAATCTGATGACTAACCAAAAAAGCAAAGAGACACACAGGAAAAATAATCTTAATTTAATTCGTAGAAGGAGCTTTAAAATGTCAGATCCACACGTCGCTGTTCAGATGTCAGCTGTCCAGATAGCTGAGACGTGTGTGTGTGTGTGTGTGTGTGTGTGTCCAAAGCTCACTGTTAGTTTAAGGATTAGCTTCATGCAGCTGTGTGGCTAATGCTAACACACACACACACACACACACATGAGATTTGCTTAATATCCAGAGTTACTATGAACCCCAGGCGGGGCTTAAATGCTTAAATCCTGGGAGGGAGGGGGGGGGGAATTAATTAACACTCACACACATTGATCTTTATGCAAATGGTGAGTTTGCTGTTGTGGTTTGCTGTCGTCTCCCAGTGAAACCAGTCTGTTATGGTTCAGTGTGTCAGGACCGACTCCGCTGACCTGCTGATCACATGACATCACAACAGGCGCGTCAATACTCGGCTGATGTAAGGGAGGAAACTGGACCAGAGTTGTTATTGTGCTTCTCTACGCAGAGTTACATTCACAGAAGTATCTTTAAGGTTTAAACTTTACTCTGAGTTCTGGTCTCTGACTATATATTTTTGACATGACTATCATAAAGATAATTGTGTTTGTATTAGGGACTGTATATTGGCAAGAATCTGGCGATACGATACGTATCATGATACATGGGTAACAATTCAATATATTGCGATATATTGCAAATCTGATTTTAGAAAATCTGTCATATAGTATAAAGAGCACACCAAAAAATCTGAGTTAAAAAGTTTACTTTTTTTATGCAGAACAGTGAGATATTTTAGATATTTTCTTACACCCCAGAGGGTTCAGCTTCACATCAGTTCCCAGTTACTTTATAGCGCAAAAGACAGAAGCCTTAAGTTTTGTTTATACTCGTGCGAGACACCGTGGCGCGGGCCTCCGTAGATGGCTTTATGTTGAGTGTGGATGGAGCAGCTGCATAACCTGGCACTGATCCGTCAGATCTCCATTCAGAAAACAAGCATTTTAAAAGTTGTTTGCTTGTCGTCTTACGGACAAACCTGACAAATCATGAATTCAGACTTTTTACAAATCAACATTATTATGTAGTTATTTCAGCATCATTTTGATCCGTTTATTGCAATTAAATCACAGCACAATCTGTTTATTTTGGTTTCATACTGCAGTAGCGATGCGTGGCTGCTAGATAGAGTCAGTGCAATGGCTCTGTATGTGAATACAGCTCGCCGCCGGGTGATGTTATGAACCCAGACACGACGGCATATCTGGGACTTCCACAACATGTACAAAGTAGCTACAGTGGTTATTTCTTCCATGGTTGATGGAGGAAAGAAATGGATCTATGGAGACAAGCTCCTTATCCTCTCCGGTGCGTCTAGAGCGAATGAACACAAATGATACCTGCGGTCCAACTCGCACGAGTAAAGCCAGGCGTGTGAATGCATCTTTACACCCCTACACCCAGGCTTTGACGACCCCGAGTGGAGGTCGGGACCCTCAGGTTGGGAACCCAAGTGAGTTAGAACTCAGCATGACCTCAGATCACAGCGGCTCATCGTCTTTCCAACTTTATATCTAGCTAAAGTGGCATCTCATGTTTTATTCTTGCAGTGTATCCCGATGAAGACGCTGCTGAATCGCATTACAGGTCCAACACCTTCAGCTTTAGTTGGTCGTTGAGATTGTGCCATTAAAATCGGCCCCCTGTTGATAAAATGTTCCAGCTGTGAGCTTTAGAACATCACCGAGAGCTCCGACTTCTAAAAGAAACCCCCAAAAAACAGCCGTTTCCTCCCCGTTCACATCCTGAGAGGAACTTCTTCATTAGACAGAGGCTGTTTTCTTTAACGAGGAGAGAAATTACAGCTAACGAGGAGAAGTAAGGCCGCTAACGAGGCACTGAGATGCTGGAGTGTTAATGAGAGAGATGGATGGTTAACGGAGGTTCTCCTCTTCATCACCAGTTCACTCTCTGGCTCTCTGCTTCTCATTGTTTCATCCAGAGATGTTTCAGATCGATACTGCTGCAGAGTGGCCGATGCTTTATAACAAGCCAGTCAGCTGAAGCAGGGTAATATATGCATTCGTTCTCCAGCGCACAGAGGAGGAGGAACAGCTGTATAATAGAGGTCTTCATGGACCCACGATGTCATTTAGGACCTGAGAGGCGACTCTCTTACCTGAGAATGAAATTAACATGATTGCAGCGTTCAACCACTTCAGTCCAGAGTGAAATATCTCAGCTACTATTGGATGGATTGCCTTTAAATTCATGACATAGAGAGTGAATCCTAATGACTGTGGTGTTCCCTCGACTCTTCATCTGACATCACCAACAGGTCAATATTTCCACTCAATCTCCTCATGTATATGACAGGGGACCTCTAAAACTTAGCTCTACAAGAAAACTTCACAATCACACATGTTTTATCTGTTCAAAATGTACCTTAAAGGGAGATTTGTCAAGTATTTAATACTCTTATCAACATGGGAGTGGACAAATATGCTGCTTTATGCAAATGTATGTATATATTTATTATTGGAAATCAATTAACAACACTAAACAATGACAGATATTGTCAAGAAACCCTCACCCTCATGAAAAAAACAGTCAAATAATAATAAATAATCAAGTAAATAGTTATAATAGTATTCACATTTACTGGCGTTTGGTCGTCTCTTTCAGTCCAAAATGACGGAAGCGTAGCTCTGCTGCTGGGCGCTGAAACGAACAATTGACTTTCACTTCTTGGCAATATATGTTCTCTGGGGTCATGATCCATGAAGAGGAACAGGAACATCCTTCTCTCCTCTCTCTCCTCCTCACCTCACCTCCTCCTTCCTTCTCTTATCTCCTACCTCCTCACTTCCTCCTCCCTCCCTCCATCAATACCTCCTCAGCCATCAGTCACATGTTGTTATATATTTTACACCAAACATGATGAATCAGCCTCTTCACCGGCTTCCTGTGTAAAGCTATAGCTACACACACACACACACACAGACACACGCACACACGCACACACACACACACACACACACACGCATACTGCAGTCTCCTCTATGTGAAAGCAGGGAATTGCAATTTGAGACGTTGCTTAAAGAGATCAGTGTCCTGTGTGTGTGTGCGTGTGTGTGTGTGTGTGTGTCTGTGTGTGTGTGAGAAGTGTGTATCAGTTCTACATCTAACTGAAAAGCACCTGAGTCGACAGTTTCCCCTTCAGTAAAATCTCTGAATCTAAATGAGGTGTGTGTTTCCCTGAGTGTAAGTGTATGTGTGTGTGTGTGTGTGTGTGTGTGTCATTCAGGCGCTTGCACTCTTCTTCTGTGGTGTCTCCACACAAAGATAATGGCAAACATTACGGCAGGAAATGATGTCATTTTCATTTTTCTGTTCTTTGCGTCCAGGAGACGAAGCGATGCGATTCATGAGTATGCGTGTGTTGATGTGTGTGTTTATGTGTCTGTGTGTGTGTTTAGGTGTCGTGGTTGTCCGGGGCAACGCTGTTGGCTTGGTTGTCAATCAGGATTACTGTGACAGCAAGCGTTGCCTTGGCAGTGGCGACAGTTGGCAATCTGCATGATGTCACGATGTGTGTGTGTTAATATTTGAGTTTATTGAGCTCTTATATAGTGTGTATGTGTGTGTGCGTGTGCGTGTATTTGTTTGTGTGTGTGTGTGTGTGTGTGTATTTGTATAGTGTGTGTGTTTATTGTGTAGTGTGTGTGTTACAGTCTAATAGATAGTCTCTTTATCTCGTCTCTCTCAGGCTCTCTCCATTATTCTCTCTCTCTCTCTCTGTCTGCCTTGATCGCCCTCTGTTTATTATTCTCTCTTCCTCCCTCCATTTTTCACCTCCTACCTCCTCCCTCTTCTCCTCTCTCCTCTCTCCTCTCTCCTCTCCTCTCCTCTCTCCTCTCTCCTCCCTCTATCATCATCTCTCCACACCTTGTTTCAGATTCTTTCTTCTTCTCACTGACTCTGTTGTCACCTCTTCCTCTCTCTACTCCTTCTTTACCCCCTTCCTCTTTTCTTTCCTCCTTCTCCTCTTTTCCTTCCTCTTCCTCCTACCTCCACTCTCTCCTCTCCTCCTCTGGCCTTCACTCCTTCTTCCTCCTCCTCTTCTCCTTCCTCTCCTCCTCTTACCTCTACTCTTTCTCCATCTCATCTTTCTCCTCTCCTTCCTCCTCTTTTCCTTTCTCCCCTCCTCCTTCACTCCTTCCTCCTCCTCCTCTTACTTTTACTCTTTCTCCAATCCTTCCTCCTCCTCTTCCTCCTCTTTTCCATCCTCTCCTCCTTCTAACTTCCCTCCTTCCTCCTCCTGCCTTCACACCTTCTTCTTCTTCTTCTTCTTTCTCTCTCCTCATCCTCACAATGCCTCCCTTCCTCCTTTACCCCTTGTCCTCCTCCTGCTCTTCCTCTCTTTCCACCTCTTCTTCTTTCTACCATTCCTTTTTCCTCCTCCTCTCTTCTTTTCCTAAATCTCACCCCTCCTCATATTTTACCTCCACCCTTTCTTCTCTTTCATCTCTTTCTTCCTTTCCTTTTACATCACACATCTTCTCTCCTTTCATCTTCGCCTTCTTCTCCCCCTCTTCCTCGTTTTAGTCCTTTCTTCATGTTCTCCTCTCCATCGTTCTTTCTCTCTTCACTCATCTTCTTTTCTTTCTTTTCCACCTCTTTTCTTCCCTTTATTAATCTAGTACTCTTCCTCCTCCTTTTCTCCTTCTCACTCCTCCTCGTCAATTCCCTTCACTCCTCTTGTCCTCTTTCTCATCTTTTTGTGTCCTTTTATTTCACCTCTTGCTCTCTCCTCTTATGTTCTTCTCCTTCTTTCCTCCTCTTCCTCCTCCTCTACTTCCAGTCCTCTCTCTTCTTCCTCCCGCTTCTTCTTCTCCAGCTCTCTCTTTTCTCTCCACACCTCCTTTCAGTTTCTCTTGTCTTAACTCATTCTTCATCTTACACTATCCATTGTCCTCCTTCAGCCCACCTCCTCTTCATCTTTCATCTCTCCCTCCTTTACTTCCTCTCCTCTCACCTGTCCTCCTCTTCCTCACATCCCCTCTCATCCCCTACAACTCTCTCTTAGTCTTCATCCTGCTCCTCCTCCTCGCTCTTCATCAACTTCCCCTCCTCTCTTTTATATTTCTCCTTCTTTTCCTCTGATCCTCTCTCACCTTCCTCTTCCTTTTCATCCTCCTCCTCCACCTCTTAGTCTTCTTCCGTTTCTCCTTCATCGTTCTCCTCCTCTGCCTCTATTATTCCTCTTTATCTTCCTCCTCCAGTAGTCCTCCTCTGTTGTGAATATTTAGAGCTTCACGGCGGTTTCTGATATTTTCCTCCTCTTCTTCCTGCTCACATCTTTCTTGTCCTTCACTTTTGTTCGTCTCCGTCTTTCATCTTCCCCTCTTCCTCCACCTGTGCTTTCTCCTCACCACCTCCTCCTCATCCTCCCGCTTGTACTCCTTTCATCTCTCCCTCCACAAACACCTGGAGGAAAGTTTCCAGAGGGATTATAACCTGCACTTTTAATTTGTCTTCCTGTTCCTGTCAGCTGACTGACAGACGGACGTAACAAAGCTCTGATATGAAAACGTTGAACTGAGCTTAAAGAAATCAGGAGGAAACAGAACATTTCCTCCTGTTTATTTTGGATTATCTCTGTCTCTGCGCGGAAGCTCCTTTTTCATCCTGAACAAGAACATCTGAAGAAGTGAAACTGTCTTCCTGTAGAAACTTCAACTTCAGAGGATTATCCTTTAACCCTCCGAACTCTGATTCCACCTTAAATGTCTCCTCTGATAGCTGTGAAAGGTTCAAAGACTGAAACAAAATCCTGCTTTATAGCACAGCGTCACTCATCCTGGATGGATTTATTACAGTAGGTGTGTTGAAGCTGAATGTGAGAATATGATGAACTGGATTACGGGTCACTTCAGGGGGTCATTCAGTTCTGTTTAACAATACATTGGATTTAATGACGTCATTTGGATTCAGGGCCAAATGTGGAGCAAATTGAGGTTCGTCCATATAACGATATATAATGTGAGAGTGTAGAGATCTGTCAGGCAGCGCTCTTCATGATGTGTTACAAACCAGTGAGCAGGACTGATTTATGGCAATATTGGAAATTGGACGTTATTTTGAGACACTTTTAAAGGTCTAAATGGATCTGAGTGGATCCTAGAACATTGAGATCCAATCTGAAATACGATGATAAAGTCTGGTTCAACAGCATCAGTCAATTCAGCAACTGCCCAAAAGCGACATATCCTTTAAAGGGACTTTATGTAAGAATCAGTGACTGTTAAGTCAACGACAGTCAGCATCCTGTTGCTTGTGTTCGCACTACGTAGACGCGAGCGAGCATTGGTCAAAACACACACAAGACTGAACGTGTTTGACAGGCATCATGTTGATTAACGCTAGCAACATTAGCAGCTAAAGCCACAATATCACTTTATATTTCACCTGCTTGGCAGTAATGTTAGCTTCCCAAACAAAGGTCCCTCCATGAATCGAAGGCCCGGCCGATGTTGATCCTAGTTTTCCCCCCGTCATCAGTCACATTCCTGTTTCACTGATGGGCTTCACCAGATAAAACTTAGTTTTTTTTGTGCTTCCGTTGCACACTGTTAGCCCTGTAAGAGGTGCTGAAATTAAAGGCACTTGTGAGCGCACATGACTTCACATCCGATGGATTTTCCTGGAAAAGCGTCCCGCAGCAGTCTACAGGCTGAACGAGGAAACCCAGAAAGTCGCGAAAGGTCTATTTTTTTAGGTTAGGTTACAATCAGTTCACACATTGGCAAAGCAAATTTGCATACAGTCCCTTTGAGTGAAAAAGCCTTCTAGCAATCGTAGTGATTATGCATCCAATAAGCCTGTTATCAGCTCATTAAATGTGCATTATCAGTTCTTATAAGCCTCATAGATGTCGGTACATTGTAAAAGTGAAAGAGAAATTTAAAAGCAACACGTTTTAACATGTAAAACTGAATAAAACATCACAACTTCTTTACTTTTAGACAACCCTTTTTCGTCCATTTGGAGTGTGTTCGCTGTATATAAGAGTGAATGAGTTTTAAGATCGTTTGCAGCGCTGAAAATATCTTCATTGTCATCGCATCCATTTGAAGTCACTCTGAACGTCTTCCTTTTATTTGACAATAACACCGTTCTGTTGTTTCTCTCTCGAAGGTACCTGGCGGTGACCCAGTTCAGTCCGATCCACGCCCGGAAGGCCTTCCCCTGCTTCGATGAGCCCATCTACAAGGCCACGTTCTCCCTCACCCTCCGCCACGACTCGCAGTACACCTCGCTGTCCAACATGCCCGTGGAGAGCAGCTCGCTGTCGGACGAGGACGGCTGGCTGACCAACCGCTTCGCCCGCACGCCCCGCATGTCCACGTACTACCTGGCCTGGGCCGTCTGCAACTTCACCTACAGAGAGACGACAAGCGACGGCGGCGTGACGGTCAGTCTCAACACACACGCACACACAATTAAATGTCAAACAGATTTCCAAAAAGTGTAAACCGCTCCCAACATTTCTGGTGCTCTTATGTACATTTCAAAACGCTGCGATCTTTACATAACGATCTCAGTATGTACCAAATACCAAATATTGTTTCTTCTGTGTCGTCGAGCTTCCTCTTCTTTCGTCATTTCTGCTCCCTGTCTCTTCTTCTGGGACTCCTGTTTGTCTCCAGGCTGAGAGACAGAAAAAACAGTGATGTGATGAAACCTGTGTGGATAGAACAGGAAATACAGAAGCTCGTTATCTCGACATGATGACACATTTCTAAACTGTGTTTCTTGTCATTAAATCCTCATGTGCGGAATTAAAACACTAAATATCTTCAGGTAATATTTGACATAATGAATCAGGAAGTAACAGGGGATGTTACATGTCTACGTCTACTACAGGCAGCAACCTCCTGGTCTGGGAAGTGGAACCAATGCTGAAGTGCCTTAAACCTGCATTCTTTCTAACAGAAAGCTAAAAGAAGTCTGATTGTATAGAAGTCTATGAGAAAATGAGCCTACTTCTCACTTGATTTATTACCTCAGTAAACATTGTACACATGAGTTTATGGTCTAAATCGCTAGTTTCAAGTCTTCTTCAATACAGCATGATGTTCATTTAGTAAATTATGGTCCCATTTAGAGTCAAATAGACCATAAAGCAGGGGCTGCTTTCGGGCGGGGCTACCTTGTGATTGACAGGTTGCTACCACGGCGTTGTCCGGTCTGGGAGTTGTCCGTGTTTTCGTCGTAAATTATAACATTTTGGTTGCCTAAAAATGTTTTATTAAGCATTTGATTGTACTTAGCTCCACCCTCTTGCGTCACTTCTGGTTGCAAAAACCAAGATGGTGACAACCAGAATGCCGAACCCGAGGCTCCAAAACCGTAGTCCACCAAAAATAAATAGATAGACTTAGTTGATCCCAAATTGTGAAATTATTGTGTTACAGCAGCAGGTTATCCAGACAATGTAGTAACCGTAAATACACAGTAAATATACATATCAACAGTAGAAATATACAGTATATAGAATCCACAATATAAAGAATAATACACTATAAATATACCAAACTACTACATTTAACGTATGAAATATAAAATATAAATATAGGATAACATACTATATACAATTTGTTGCATTTAAAATAAATAATTAATAATAAAAAATAATAATTGAAGGATCAAAACCGAGTTGAGACAGAAAGCGTAAAGCTGAGAGTCGTCTGTTAGACGGCGGTGAGGAGTTGTAGAGGGTTATTGCTTCGGGCAGGACAGATTTCCTATATCGGTCCCTGTGACAGCAAACTAAAAGTAGTTTTAATAAGGAAGTGATATATGATGGCAAGTTGCCATTAAGGGCTTTATAAATAAACAGAAACCAATGCCTGTCACGTCCTACTATTAGAGAGGACCACCCAACCTTTTCATACAAGATGCAATGATGAGTAGAATAGCTGTCAGCGGTAATAAATCTAAAGGCGGCGTGATAAACCGAATCTAAAGAGTGGAGGCAGAGGTGTGTCTATACATAACATCACTGATAACTTTAAATCTTATTCTGTGACTCAATACAAAGTGAGAAAGTTACGTTAAGTTAACTATAACATTTTAGTTTAAGTATAAATTGTCTATTGTGATCTTGATAAAAATGTCACATTCATGTTGTCATCACATGAAAACAATGAATAATATCTCCAGAAAATATCTTAATTAAATGACAAGGACAGCTGGTTTAAAATACTACAGATGAACACCATTCTCCGTCTCTAGATAATGAGTGACTCTAAATCTTGATAGCAGTTTTAATGTCTCCGGATGATATAATGAAGTCAGATAGCAGAATCTGTTATCTCGGTAATTAAGATGGGAACTCTAGATAACAGTTTGGTATCTTGAGATTAGAGATAATTAACTTGCTTCTGTACCGAGGTCGACATGGATTCATTACCTCCTTTTCTTCGAGCTGATGTGGACCTTATATTGTCCTCAAATATGGGGACATTTTGGTGGTTTGGATCAAGTTTTTAGGCGTCCCCCTTCAGCCAAAATTGGGAGACCAGTGTCCCCAGGTTTTCAACACAGGGCAAATATTGTTATAAGAATGTATAGAGGATAATATCACTGATCCAGGGATATAAAAACCATGTTACTTGGCTTCAGTAATCTCCTTAAGTTAATATTTGTTTGTTTTTTTCTACTCCCATGTTGATAAGAGTATTAAATACTTGGTAAATCTCCCTTTAAGGTACATTTTGAACAGATAAAAAAAAAATCTATATGTTTTCCATGGATTCAGTGGATTACGCTGGGGACCCAACATTTTGTAGCTTATATTTGTTTACATATTGGCAAATTGGCACCATTAAAAGTATGCCGATTTATCTATTACCTGTTGCAGTTTGTAATGTACCCATGGATGTGTACAGACTACTATCACTGGATTACATTGATACTGAAGAAAACTTAAAAACGTGATTATTCTCAGGCAAGTTCTGCAGTTATAAGGCACCTCTTTTCTCTGTTTTCTAAGCAGGTTTATGGATATTTATTAGCAGCAGACACTAGAGAAAATGACATCCTCTGAAAGTGAAAGCCACACTGAATCAAAAAATATGTGTAGCATGAAAATGTGTTCAGATTTGACTGAGTTATGACTCCAGAAACAAGTGTGATTAATGACTAATCGCAGCAATCGGGCACTAAGGGTTTTAAAGTACCATCAATTAAAAGTATGCTGAATCATCTATTAGCATCTCCTGTTTGCAGTGTGCTCATGGATGTACACACAACTATCACTGGATTACTGTGATACTGAAGAAAACTTAAAAATATGATTATTCTCAGGCAAGTTCTGCAGCTATAAGGCGTGTCTTTTTTCTCTGATTTCTAATCAGGTTTATGGACGTTTATGAGCAGCAGACATTAGAGAAAAGTGTATCGTCTGAAAGTGAAAGTCACACTGAATCCAAATATATGTGTGGCATGAAAAAGTGTTTAGATTTGACTCCAAAAACGAGTGTGATTTATGACTAATTACAGCATTTGGGCACTAAGGGTTTTAAAGTACTTTAATTGTGCCACAGCTGCTGCTGCTGACCGCGCTGATAAGCAGCCAAACAAAAATAAATTACTTCCACCTGAATGAACCTGCCCCTTTCACCTCACGCGGTGTCTTTGCCTCTTGATTTGAAAAACAGATTAATTATTAATAATTGAAGCTAAGAATCGGATCCAGCTGCGACCTGGGGAGCAAGGCTGCTCTATATATTTCAGTTCTACGCTGTTTATCATGTCCATCAGGTCCGTTAGGAGTCTGATTTGAAAGTCAAAATCTTCCACTGGTGCTGGACTCGGCTGATATCCCATATTCCCTCTAACAACCATAACATTTAAAAACAGAGAAATATGCACATGCACGCGTCCGACGCTCCTGTACAAGGACAAATACATATACGACCTTGTTTCCCCTCCTCCTCCTCCTCATCCTCTTCTTCTTCTCCTCCTCCGATCGTCTCTCTATCAGTGTAATTACAGCTCATCCATCTCGTCTGCCAGACACTCAAGGACTCAAGACAAAGCTCTCCAACACACACACACACACACACACACACACACACATACGCACACACACGGCCTGTGCCTCCTTGTTACTGAAAGATAATTTTAGTGAAATGCTGTTTTAATGACAAATCATATCTGGGTCATTTATAACCATCACCAGCCTCCACCACTGTGCGTGTGTGTGTGTGTGTGGGTGTGTGGGTGGTGATATTAGGGTGGAATCAGTCAGGCTTATGAGTTTTAGTCTTTGTAATGAATACATTAATCTATTTTTTTGTCTTCCTTGCATTATAAGTCAAAAAAATAAGCTTCTATTATTTCACATTCATCAGAGGTTGTGACTCTGGTTCTGCTTCAGGTGACTCTACAGGTGTGACCGCTTTACTTTTACTAGCAGTACATCATGAACATTTAGGAACATATTTTGTGCATCCATTCGGCCATGTTGGGGCCTTTCTTATCTGCAGTCTACTTGTTCTCCCTATAGTCTGTCTTCTGATTGTCTGTCTGTGTATTAGGGCTGCACAATTAATCAAATTTTAATCACGTTAACGATTTTGGTTTCCCGCAATTAAATGAATGACCGAATGCAGCGACAATCAGTAGTCGATTGAAGCCGGCCGTTTTTCAGCAGTCATATATATGATATTTTTACCAGTCAAACATACAAATGCAGCCGCCACATGATGGTTTTACAGCGGCAAAGTGAGTAACGTCACCCACAATAACATGTTGTCGGTGTGGAAGTAAAAGTAGAAATAAAGCTGTAATTTATCACAACCAAGTCCAAAATAAGCCGTGGAGGAGCAACATTAAAAACACTTGGAACAACTAACTTAATCAAACACTTATTCTATTGTAATTCCTTCCTATGATGCTGCTCAGAGTAATCCCAGCACGTAGCACATTATGGTGCATGCAAGCTATACTCAGTAAAATAAGTATTGGGCGATGGTGAACTATACCGTTATCATGATGCGTTCAAATTTAAGCTTGTAAAATGTTGTTTTTGGCGAGAAACTTGAATAAATCCAGTCGTTAGAAGGAGATGTTTAATCAGCAATATGAAATAGATAATAGAGATAATTATAATAACACTAGCTCTAAGCAGCTTATGATATATAATTAAAACTACTAATGACAATATTGTTTTTCAATCAGAGCAAATATTTGAATATAAATACAATCTTTTCTTTTCTAATCATTTGAAGGCATTTAGAGTTTTTGACGGTTGGAATGAAGCACAAATCGAAAGTGAAAGCAGCGCTCTGTTTATTTAAATATGAAATTGCAATAAAAATATTTCGTCCCTAATCGTGATGAATAATCATGATTTCAATATTGATCAAAGTAATCATGAGTATCATTTTGGCCATAATCGTGCAGCCCTACTTTGACCTCAGCAAGACGGCCGCATGGTCGCTCTTCCTTCACACAGGTAGCGATTCCGCTCTGTAGCCGTTTTTTAAGACGTGTAGCGGTGTTCGGTATTTCCCCCGTGGCGCTCTCAGTGTTGATGGAAATCAGCCATAATGTGCGACCTGTGCTCAGTCGGGACATATATACTGTATATATGTTAACCCTGTGATAGAGTGACGACGTGTCCTCTGCATTTCGGCCTCCAGCCTCCTGCGATCCTGCTCACGATAATCCTGCACACATAATGGATTAATGGATTTTCCAGGATATCAGGACGTGCTCCCATTTCCCACCAGCCCACACTACTTAGCTGATGTTTCCAAGATATGAGAGATTAGCAAATTACTGAGTAATTCATACACTTACAGCTCTGTACGATATTACTCAGAGACATTAAGCCTCTTCCAAACACTCCTATTCTGGATGGTTTTGAAGTCGAGTCCTACAGCACGCACTATGCATCATTACAAGACTCCAGACTAATTTAATTAATGGTTAAACTAAAGTATAGTGCTTATTCTACCACCTTTTCCACCCTGGAGAGCCTACACACTGTTGATTCAATAACTCCTCCTCATAGTGTCCACTGTGACCTATGTTGGTCCTAATTTACTTCATTTAAATGTATTAATTCAGTTGTGTGAACTCCTGAGGTATTTGTTGCATTAGGGATAAACCCAAATTAAATGCATTCATTGTAATTTTTCTGAGCACAAAACTTCTATATAAACTGCTCAACCGTCCTGTTTTGCTCTTCTGAGTCCACAGGGATCCGATATAAAGAATCCCCCACTGGCAAATTAAATCTGCACATTAATTAAAATCAATCAAGTTGCAAGAAAACAATAACAAACTAGAAATGTGTCCTCAGTAGAGTTCAGATCTCCACCAGGTGTGTCTGTAACGATCACTGATGTTTGATTGAATGAATTCAAACCTCAGTTGTCTAACCTCCCCGTCTAGACCGCAAACGTATCAGACGTATTTTTCACTCGCTCGTCTCACACAACAGATATACTCTCATTTTAATCTACACAGCTCCATGCAGGCATCCATTTCAGCTGTGTCTCATGGGCGTAGCCGCGTTCTGTGTTTTCGTCGTAGAACTTTAACCCTTTCACAGTGAGTTTTCTGTTCATCAAAGTTAATTTAAAAAGTGTTTTGCTCGCCTAAATGTCTTATTCAGCGTTCGGTTGTGCTTAGCTTTTTGGTAACAGCCAAAAACCAAGATGGCGATGGCCAAAAACCAAGATGGTGAGAGCCAAAAGCCAAAATGGTGATGGCCAAAAACCAAGATGGTGACTATCAAAAACCAAGATGGCGATGGCCAAAAACCAAGATGGCGACGACCAAAAAACAAGATGGTGACGGCCAAAAACCAAGATGGCGACGACCAAAAGCCAAGATGGTGACTGCCAAAATTCCAAACTCAAGGCTTCAGAACTGTAGTCTACAAACCAATGGGTGACGGTGACTATGTCTGTTTCTTATATACAGTCTATGGACTGGCAGAAATAGCAATAAAATCATAGCTGCATTATATCACGGTCTTGAAGAAGGGACATTTTGTCAGTTTGAAGAGCAGCTGTGATTGAAGAGCTGATAATTAATTGAGGACGATTAAATGATTGAAAAGTGTTCATGCTTTCACTGCAGGAGCTGTGAAGAACACATGAACATAGTGAATAACTCAGTAGTCAGGATGATGAAATGCTTCAGATCTTCCCCTGATGAATGTTGAATGAATGAATGTAACTTTCATTAACGTTGGCCACAACACTGGAGGGACAGATTTTAGATTAACAGTGGTATTGTACCAGTTGTTAATATCAGAATATGACTCTGCATTCAGACAAAGAGAGTGTGCAGGGCATGAGGAGGATCCGGGAAGCAGCACATGCATATTTTCCTATTAACAAACAGTTTTCTGGATCCTCTCTCTGTGCGTCTCTGTTACAGCATCGCTCTCATATTAAAATCCTTGTATGAGCCTGAAGGCAGCGGAGACGCTGCTGTCTGTTTGCAGAGTAGCTCCCTCTGACAGAAACATTAATCCTCCCATCCCTCCATCCTCCTCCTCCAGAACCTCTGAAAGAAACAGCTTTATATGACGGAGGCAAGAAAAAAAAAAATCACCCGTCTCCATATTCTTCATAACGGCTGAAACAGCTTCATGTGACAGAAACATTCATCCTTCCATCCTCCTCAGAACGGCAGAAAGAAAAGGAAAGCATCAGTCGGCATGCTGGAGGTTTCCCAGAGCAGGAATTTAGTCTCTGCATAAATGATGCAACTTAGCCTGCAAACAAATCAATGTGCAGTGCTTTTACACTCATGTGAATCATAATGTAGATAGCTAAATAATAACTAGAAAATGTGTTTTCTGCCTCAGTAAAAGTCAATATCGTGTTCCTAATGTGTTGCTACTTGATTGCTAAGGTGACACAAGATGTTTCCTTGGGCAGTGCAGCACATTATATGATCATTTCCATTTCTTATGCACATTTAAGTCAAGAGAAAAAAGTGAATTTTCATTTGCTGCATCTCTGTATTGCATTTTCAAACAGATATATACACCATGTTAAAACCCTGTTGAATATGCAGTTTGGCCAGATACGATTGGTGGTGCATGCCAGCTCCAACCCTGTTTCCTAGACATTATATTTATGTACAACTACTTTTCAACAGAAAATACGTTATGAAAGAAACATAATGCCGACCGGATTTTCCATTAACACAATGAGGAAATGTTGTAATTCATGTATCTGCCAAGTCTCCAAATGAGTTTATACTGATCAGTAAACATGAAAAAAATACTGAACAGGCCTACAGGGCACAAGCGCCGGGGGCCCCAACTGGCCTTCAGCTACAAAATGTCACTCAAAGAGACACGTACCAACAAGGACGAGACTTGAAATGACCACAAAGAAACATAAAATGTCTAAAAAGAGAAACAAAAGACCACAAAATAGACGCAAAACAACCATAAAAAGACAAAACAATCACAAGGAAACCAAAACAACCACAAAGAGACTGAAATGGCCACAAATAAACGTCAAATTACTACAAAGAGACACTAAAACAACCACAAAGAGACATAAAAAGACTACAAAGATATACAAAAACACTACAAAGAGATACAAAACAACCACAAATAAACATAAAATGACTACAAAGAGACACAAAAAGACTCCAAAGAGATACAAAACAACCATAAATAAACATAAAACAACTACAAAGAGACACAAAGAGACGCAAAACAACCACGAATAAACATAAAATGACTACAATGAGACACAAAACGACTACAGAGTCAGAAAAAGATTCCAAAGAGACGCAAAACAACCACCAAGAGATACAAAATGACCATGATTACAAAGACATGCAAAACAGCTGCAAAGAGAGTCACGATTATAAAAACAGTACGGCGTGCGCTGGATTTATAACACGAGACAAAACGAGAGCATCATTGTGAAACGGAATGCGGCGCTGTAATCGTTTTATCTCGATTATTTTGTTTTCATAATCATTGGAAGCCAAAATAGTAATTCGCCAGCCCCTCGTGAGGGTATCTGGGATGGTTGTTGCTTGGTGGTTGCTAGACTGTTCAAGGTGATTTGTAAGGCGTTGGTAGATGGTTACTAGGAGATTAGTTGATAGTTGGTTACCAGAGTGTTGTGGTTGGTGTTTACAATGTTAGAAAGTGGTTGATAGGGTGTCACAAACGGTTGCTAGGTGCTATGGTGTTGTTCTGTGGTTGCTAGGCTGTTCAAGATGGTTTCTAGGGTGTTGTTAAGTAATGGTTCTTTAACATGTTATCTCCAAAACATCAACTTTTAATGAGTTAATAAAAACAAGTTACTTTACAACGTATTTTACTCAGAAAACCAAATTTGGAGACAGAAGTGATGATTTTCGTAGGTCTTGTTTTTGTATTTGTCTAAACAGATTGAGTATTGTTGAGATGCTTTATATGCAGACTTTACTGTCTGCATTCAGCAGATGTTTACTATACATTAAATGCAGAGCCTGTCCCAATATCCAGTGACAAAATCAGCCCTCATCGCCCGTTCTGACTGTAGGAATCATTTCATCATTCTTAGACATCCAGAAAAAGTTGGCAAGTCTTCAGAGTTCAAACAAATGAAGGTATTAAAAATTAAATATGGAACACGCGCTGTAAACACAACACAAAGACTCAGGATAAAAGAACCATCTCCATCCTTCAGAGGATCTGAGCTGAAACTAAACACATCTCCAGTTAGTCCGGGACACTTCCAGACTTCATTGTCAACTTCTTGTTTCCTTCACCTCGTTCAGGCGCAGCTGTTTGTCTTCCTGCCGTGTTGTCGGTATAATGTGTCTCTGTAAGAATCTCTGTTCCTGTAATGAGACGCTGTTCCTTCAGGGAGGATTAAAGTCTGACAGACTACAGACAGACAAACAAACAAACAGTGTGTGTGATGACCCACTGAGCAGCTCCTGCTTCAATAAAACCTCCATCTTGCAGCCATTTAGCTTGTTATTCCTTCATCTTCTGTAATTCCACCAACTGTCAGCGTCATAAAGCCGAGACTGTCGGTGTTTATCTGCCAGCTAATCGCCGCCGAGAGTCTGAATGTCAACAGGTTTCCGTCTGCAACACTTCTGCCTTTTAATAAGCCTCAACAGACGAGCTTGAGACGGCGTTGAATGTCACAGGAATTATTGTTTTCTTTAATGATTAATCTTATATTCACGTTCTTTATCGAATGTTAATGAGTTTGCTTTCCTCCCAGAATCAAACTTGTAGAAAGTTTTGTGGGATTTAGTGTCGCCGTCAGTCTTTCTTTACATTCCTATAATGATATTAAATGTCACATTTACATCCTATAATGATAATAAAGGTCACATTAACGCCCTATAATCATAATATACTGTTGGTGAGATTTAAAAATGATAAAGGTCACTTTAACATTTAATTATTATGTGACACGTTTAAAAGAAGACTTCACCCACAGAATGACCTTTTGTATATAAATGACTAAAGTCTTGTTAATGGGGTCTGCGTTTAACAAGTGCATTCTTTATAAACTGTATCATAAATGTTGTATTTTAGTGTATTTTCATCAAATGCACAGATACAGCTGTAGTCAGAGAGTAGAAGAAGACATTCAGTTGCATCATTATTCATGGAATATTTGTTATAGTGGTGATATTGCCTTTGAAATTTAGGTTTTATACTAGCCGAGGATAGCAAACTTATTTTTTCTGTCATTGCATTGGTGTGGTAATAGAAACTACAATGGATTCATATTCCTTAGCTTCTTATTACGACTTTCAAAGCTTACACCGCTAATTTCTTTAACACATTAACGCAACTTGTGATTTTTAGGTTGTAGAGGGCTCATTTTTAAAGCTAGAGTGAAGATACTGGTATCATATGAAACTAGAAAGCTAATGAATCCATTGGTACCAACCATGCCATACTATGCTTGTCATGAAGGAGGTTAAATAACGCTCCAAACTTACGCAAAATTGTGGCGAGGAAAAACTGTCACGCCCATTTTCAAAGGGGTTCCTTGACCTCTGACCTCCAGATATGTGAATGAAAATGGGTTCTATGGGTACCCACGAGTCTCCCCTTTACAGACATGCCCACTTTATGATAATCACATGCAGTTTGAGGCAAGTCATAGTCAAGTCAGCACACTGACACACTGACAGCTGTTGTTGCCTGTTGGGCTGCAGTTTGCCATGTTATGATTTGAGCGTATGTTTTATGCTAAATGCAGTACCTGTGAGGGTTTCTGGACAATATCTGTCATTGTTTTGTGTTGATAATTGATTTACAATAATAAATATATACATACATTTGCATAAAGCAGCATATTTGTCCACTCCCATGTAGATAAGAGTATTAAATACTTGACAATCTCCCTTTAAGGTACATTTTGAACAGATAAATAATGTGCGATAAATTTGCGATGAACTATTTTAATCGATTGACAGCCCTACTTCTTACCTTTGAAAGGAGACCAGATATTTGCGTATTAGCCTCATGGTTGAGGAGCTATTCCTGATTAATTTTTGGTATGTTGTTTTAGCCGTTTTTTACCGAGGTCTTAAAAGATTAAGAAACATGTGAATGTGTTGGGGGAAGTAGTGAGCAAACGAATAGATAAATGAGACTTGGATTTTCTGTTTTTGGATTCTCCGTTCACCGTGGTGGTGTGAGAGAAAAACAAAGTTTACTTCAAAAACTCAAGGTAACAAACAAACCAACTGTGTTATTGGTGTTAATAAGATGATGTGATTTCTCTACCCGGTACAGAATCATGTTTCAGAAAGACTGATGAAAGAAACCCTCAAATATAAAATACATTGTCGGCCTACTTTTCATTATCTGTTCTACAGAGGGCTGCTCAAACTTTATTATATATATTATTATATATTAGAAGTTATTGAACATGCGGAACCATGTTCTGTTTCAACACTGAGAACTCTGCATGGAAAACAAACCTGATTCAGTTTTCTGTTTTCTTTGAGCTCTAAGAGGCTGCAGCTGTTCTTTCTGACTCAATTTCCAAATATTTATCCAGCAACAATCAGTGTGATTATTAAGACAAAGACTTCCTTTTGGGGAAGCTGGGACATGAAACACAATAAGGAGTGAAGGCTGATTTCATTTATGGTTTTCAGACATCTGAGAATCAAACCTCCTCTTGATAAGTGCAACCCTCTGATTCATCCTCCTTGCAGCAGCAGTCTAATGGAACAGGAGAATAGAAGAAAAAACACATTTCAGCGTCATACAATTGATTTTCTTCGCTCCTTTTTGCTTTTTCCTCCTCAAATATTGGATAGTTTTATCTCCTCGGGACACCAAATATTACTCCCATTAAACAATGTGAGAAAGAAAAACACAGTGGCAGCACACCGGTGGTGTGAGACACGCATCAACACCTACTGTCCTGTTTTCTCAGCTTCTACAGACACCAGATCAGAATATTCTGACTCTTTGGGTAAACTCCTACAGCTGGTAGACGACTGAAACCTCTACTGAAGGTCAGAAGTAGACTTTCATTTGTGATAGGAAGCCAAAAAGTAGTGAAAATCTATGTATGCATCTACATGGAGAGTAGTTGGATGGTTATGAACATGTTTTAATATCTGATTATCTTAGTTGTTGTTTGTACACGTGAGCATCATATCCTGGATAAGGCGTCATAGTGCCGGTATGAAACGCACCGCACTTTCCATTAACTATAATGTAAACCCATCCGCAGCAACAGCAAACACTCAGAGAAAGTGCGCCGGGAGTGACTGTGGTGACGTAGTTTAAAGGGCGAAAAGAAGACACATCGGGGTGGGCGGGCTGGAGGGGAGGTGGATGGGTCCAACAAACACAAGGCTTTCATCCAAGAGACCGCTTTTAGTGTCCCATGCGTCACGTTACAATCAGCTCTTCGTTCGTGTCCCGTGTTCACAACGTTCAGTGTCATTTTCACTGTATAAATGTAGTTTTAAGCCCAATCATGTAGTTCTTTCCTAAACCCAACTAAGTGGTGCCAAAGGGTGTGCCAAAGGGCTTATCAAAGGGCGTGACAAAGGACGTTACAAAGGGCGTGACAAAGGGCGTGACAAAGGGCATGACAAAGGGCATGACAAAGTGGCGGTATGTGACGAGCTGGGGTGAGAACGTGTTGGTTCACACAGATTAAGTTTAAGTAGTTCATGGTCATAGTTCACCATTTTGAAGTTGAAGTTCCCAGTCCCAAAAAAATTAACTAGTTCACATTATTTCTTCCGGGATTTTTTAAAAACTGGTCAGATGCTATGGTGTTTAATTAGTTTCAAAACCAGCGCACCTAAAAACCAGGCGCCTGCATGCTATACAAGTGCAAAGAACAGTATTCACAAGCATAAAAAGTACCGTTGCGTGGGAGTATTTCTGCTCCGTGTGTACAAATGTGGTCCCACAAACACAGGGCTGTAACGATCACGGGCTCGACCCTCCCTACTCATTCGCAACTGATCAACTCTCACTCATCAAGTTGACTTTTGAGACTTTGTAGGCGGGGATGGAATAGACAGTGACTGACGTCTCCGCTCCTTTGATTGCACTAGTAATGCTGGCATGCCAGGTGCCTTAAAACCCAACGTGTGAGCTTCGTTAACGTGAAAGTTCATTAGTTGCAAACGTTCAATTCACCGTTCACCAAAAACATGAACACGTCCCGCACAGCCTTTGACCCCATATCAGTAGTTTTGTAATACATAGAAAAGGAACTGAGACTGAGTGCAACATACAGCAGTAAGATACACAATACATATGTTTGCAAAATGACAATCCGCTTTGTAATTTTTGTTGTTGAACCATTTGTTTATAGCTTGGCACAGGATTAATATCCTGACAGAATTAACTTGATTTATTACAGGAGCCCAACAACAATAACAACAACAACAACAGAAAGAAGGGTCTCTTTATGTAAATGAGTGAGTGGGATGTGTTATTGTTAATAGCACACAGCTGGCTTTATGTTGTGCATACATACATGTGATTAATACCAATTTTCTTGTGCGTACAGGCCGTTATAACTCACAGATGTTTTGATTGCTCACAGTTTGATGAATGAGGCTTCTGTACACGCGCACAAACAACAGACAATTAGCAAACTGGGTAAAGTTATACCGGTGTATAAAGGTAGCTGAATAACCAGGTTTGTCGGTGGACTTTGTGTCTTTATGGACGAGGTGCCTCTCCGCTGTCTCTCTCCGTTCACGCTCCGCTCCTCCTGAAGTCAACAATCATCTCTTTTGTCTTGTTGACATTGACGGAGAGACTGTTATCCTCGCCCCGGCCCTTGGTCTGTCTCTCTTCATCACCGTGCTGTCGTCAGCAAAAGTGATGATTCGATAGGACAGATGTGTGGCGCCGCAGTCACGGGTCAGCGCTGTTTGTTATGGGAGGGGGCAGGCGACCGTCTGAGGTCTGTTGATCTCAAAGTCAAGGACCCACATATAAACGCTGGCTGGGAGGAGAGAGAGTGTGTTACTGCGTTCGCTCTCTCGGCGCTCGTATCAGTTGCTAAACCATCCATCAAATTACCGTGGCAACCGAGCGTCCATCACCCCATCCATCATCCAAGGGCGACAGACGGAGCGACAGAACGCAGCGAGAGATGTCACGGACGAGTGGAGAGATAACAAGGGGAGAGGAGGAGGAGGGGGAGTAGGTAAAGGAGGAAGAGACGTTTAAATTAACTGAGAAAAGGAAGAAGAGATTGTATTATTTAGTGTTTGTGCGTTTATTTCACCTTTTCGTGTTCTGATTACCAAAAGTTTGAATCAACTCTGAGGAGAAAACGTCACCTTCTGCTCTTGATTTCCTCGAGTTGACTGATTGGATTAATTTAGTTGTTTCCTGGAGAGAATCAAAGGAAGATTGAGACGATGTGTACCTGACCAGACCTCTTAAAATCATACCTGGACTGGCTGCTCCTTCCTGCTGCTGTCATTTACAGATGTAGTGTTGTTGCTGAGACTCTTATTTTGAAGCTAGTATGACATGGTTTGTACAGATGGATTCTCTAGGTTTTGTAGTTTACTATGATATCTTTAGCTTCTGTAGCTGAACCTGCTAGAGCCTCTGAAAGACAGTTAAGTCAGTCGGGGTCGCCCCCGGCCCCGCAGGTCTCTTACAAGTGTAATCATATTGATGGTTTTACATTTCGGGGCTTTGCTTTTAATTATTTTCAAGCATCTATCTGTTAAATAAAGAGAAGTTTGCCGAGGCATGTGTGCCATGTAGCTTGCAGTGCTAGAGTGTGGGACATTGAGTGACTGTTCATGGTGTTATATGGACACAAAGAGCATTTATTACATGGTAGAGAGACCCTGTGGATGGTTTGTTGCTCTACGACTGCGGTGACGTTATGATGGAGGGTACTGGTGGTGTGCTCTTTGAACGTACATTTAGACTGAATGCTTTCTCACAGTGGCCAAGGGATTTATTTCCCTTAATTGCAAATAATTAGAGCCCGGCTGCTACTAGAGACGGGGCCTTTCTTTCTAATGTTCTTCTCTAAAGAGAACTACTGTATGTTTGATGGTGTTTGGGTCTTGTTTTTCTGATCTGCTCCAGTTCGCTGTGATAATGTGCTGCTGCTGCTGTTTTGTTGTTAATCTGTTTCACATTAACAGCTCTCCAGCAGTTCAGGGGGAATAATCCCGTCACCTCCTCCAAAGGATTTCACACTGAAGAAAGTGTTTCATTAACAGGAGTCTAATGAATAAAGTAGAATCCAATGGTAGAACTGTTAAAAGGAGACTCTGTTGTTACACTGATTGCCATACCGATGATTTAATTTCCCACCCTCAGCAGTGGATCTGTAGGGATGGAAATAACTTTGGTCCAGACTAAAATATCTCAGTAACTACTGGATGGATTGACATGACGTTTGGTGCACACGTTCATGATCCCCAGAGGATGAATCCTACTCACTTTGGTGATCCGTTAGGCAAGAGTCATTTCTTGTTTTGATTGAAAAATGTCAATAACAACTGTATGGATTGCCATTAAATTTGGCACAAACATTCATGTTCCCGTCAGGATGAATTCCAATAACTTTGTTGATCTCTGTAGTTTTTCATCTAGTGCCATCATCAGGTCAAATTTTCCATTTGTCCAACACTTTAGCTTGTGACCAAATACCTGCAAAACTAAAGATCTTTACCTGCGAAACATCAGCATGTTAGCATTGTGAGCTAACACATTCTCACTCGTCAAATACCGAAGCTTCGTCACTGGCTTTACTCTTCAACCTATGACGCTCTAGGTAACCCTCTAGTAGTGTTTGTTTTGGACGTGTCAGGGGCGGCGTGTCAGTTTCCGCTCGTTACATGCATACAGTCTCTTTTCAAAATAAACTTCCAACCAAAAAAAATCAAAAACATCGGACATTCGTCCAGGATACCGCTGTTGGTGCCCCGTGTGAAGCCAGAAGTCAATGTTGAATCATTTGTCGCGTAACTTCCATTCTTAAGTCACACCACTTTTGTAGTTATTTTAACTCAAACTGCGATCTTTTCCTAAACCTAACTAAGTCGTTTTTTTTTTTAAAAGATTGGCATGGAAATTGACACGTGCGTCACATGTTGCTGGACATTATGTAGGAAAACGCACAAAAAATAAGTTGTTGAAAGTCGTGCTGAGCGTCGAGAAAAAAAAAGAAAATTCATGTCTATGTAGATGGATCAAATAGATTAAATTTCGTGACTATTTCATGAGCTGCCGTGAGACTGCGTGGAAAGATTGGACAAAAATGAATTCCTGTGATTGATGACAGCATCCTGAAGGCAGCGAGTAACAGGACCAGAGTCTTCCTCATGTCTCGATGTCTCCACCACCTCATTCAGCTTACATCCATCTATGTATCTTCTAAACTGCTTAGCAGGGCCACGCGGAGTTGAAGCTAATCCCAGCATGCACTGGGTGAGAGGCACCCTGAGCAGGCCGCCACAGTCTGTCACAGAGCGAGGAAACATGACCGACGAGCTTTCACACTCACTTTCACACCTCGGGGCAATTTAAAGTTTCCCCTTCAGCTGACTTACATGTTTTTAGACGCACGCTGAGACGGACAGACCACAGGAACTCGACAGATCGGGTTTAAACGCGGGACCTCCTTCCTGTGAGGCGACGCTACGAACCGCTGAGCCACCGTGCGACGCTTTCAGCTCGGTTGAAGCAGCACATTTCAGTCCTGGGAGAGATTTTGAATGCATATATGAGGATACTTTGAAGTGGGGAACGTCACAGCGACCCGCTCCCCCATTGTAATGCATCCCGGTTTCTCCTCACCTGGAAGAACATGACTGGAGGCGTCTCAGGAATCCTCGGGAGATGATACTCAATTCAGCAGCTCGCTGCCAGTCCGCCGAAAGACGGTACGATTTCAATAAAGCCTCCACTTTCTGAGCAGATATTCACTCTGCTGGCTGCCGCGCTCCAAGATGAGTTCTGGTGGAGGGAGGAGAATGTGAGGAAGAAGAGACCGGCTTTAAAAGTTTGAATTTTTATTGAAAAATCAGTCCTGCTGGGAGAACCTGAGAGGAGAGGAGGAGGAGGAAGACGAGGAGGGGCAGAGTATAGAAAAAGTATTAACATAGTTTTAGCATTTGTGGTAGTAGTAGGTGAATTTATTAATATTAGAAGCATCAGTATTTGTAATAGTGTGCGTATCAATAAAAGTAAAAGAGGTTTGGTATTTGATAGCTACTTCCTCCAAATACTGGAGGTCCTAGTTCAGATTGATTTAGTTCAAAATATTTATATTGATATGATAACTTGTCCTGTAATTGATGTGACGATAGAGGCTAGATTAGTGGTCGTACAGTGGTGTTGTTTCCCTCAGACGTGCAGGGAGCATATTAAATAGACATCTGCCAAATGTTTATTTTCATTCTTACAGAACTCACTTTAATTACTCACAGCTCATCTCATCCACAGCTGGTGGTGTTTGTCAATTTCACCGCTAAAAAGGGACTGTAGGTGCCAGATTAAAATTAGAAGCCCCACATCACTCTTTGCTAATAAACAAAACTAAGGCTGCGTTCATTTCCAAATCAGACATTGAAAGTAGAGCATTTGGGCTGCGGCGGTGGAGACAGCAGGGGATGCTCTAAAACAACGCAGCGGCCCTGCAGTGAAAAGTTGAAACAGAATCAACTTTTTGGAGAAATGCAACCCGACGACATGACTGGAAGACGCCCACGGGAAGACGAGCAGCATGAATGACCAAAACACAATGGGGAGTATCGTTATGTTTCACATGTAGCCACTCAATTTGGTCGTGTGCACCAAGTTAAAACCCGTGGTTTTGATAGGCCTCATATCCTGGTTAGTTATCGAAAGTAAAGCGACAGCCGTGGCCAGAGGCGTTATGTTTACGGGTTGTCCGTCCGCTTGTACCATTCTCGTGAACGTGATGTCTCAGGAGCTCCTGGAGGGAATTTCTTCAAATTTTGCACAAACGTCCACTTGGTTTTTGGTGGTCAAAGGTCACTGTGACCTCACAATACACGTTTTTGGCCATAACTGAAGAATTCATATGATAATTAAAACAATTTCACACAATAACAGGATCAAATTATGAAGCGGACAAACATGGATATCAACTGCAACTTGACTGGTTGGCGTAGGCATACAACCACGAGGCGGTAATTCTAGATTTCATCTGTCGATGCCGTCAGACCATCACCTGTAGGACCCGGCATCCTAGCAGTATGGCGTCACACAGATGGGCCATTTAAGCCACACTACCACACTGCAGCACAACCCTGCGCTAGTCGCCACAACGCCCGGTTTGGTGTGAATGCAGCCTAAAGGCCTTTACACACCGGATAAACAAGATGAAAATGTGAAATGCTCGCCTCTGAATATTATATATCTAGGGCTTTTATTGTGAAAGATAAGAACAGAAGGAGTGGATGTAGTCTGCGCTGCCTCTGTGATAAAGTTTTCCGTTTTGGTTCGGACTAAGGAGCCTTTATGTTGTTGTTTCATAAATATCGATGCAACTCAACATGATTGGTTCCTTTATTTGTGGCGTGAGAGTTCAGAAAAATCAACCCCACTCCGAAAAAATAGTGACGCTTTTTCGCCGTGTAATATTCCCCGTCTATGTGAAAGTATTCATGACAAAAACAGCAGTTCGAAAACATATATTGATGTGCGAATTAATTGCACAAAAAAAAAAAACGCGGCCGGTGAGTAAAGGTCTTAAGACATAGTGGTGCTTTGAGCTAAATGCTTACATGTTCACAATGACAATGCTATAGTATAATGCTGATGTTTAGCAGGTATAATGTTCAACAAAAGTATATACAAAATAATAGTTGTCGAGATATTTTACAAAAACCAAAGTCACCAGAATTCTTCCTCTTGGAACCATGAATAGCTGCACAAACTTTCACAGTCATCCATATTATAGTTGTTGACATATTTCAGTCTGGAACCAACAAACCAACCAACAACCATCCTAAGAGCTGCTGAACAAACCACACAGAGATCCAAGGATTGATAACTTTCTGTTGACTTTGTGCGTAATCGCATCTTCTGTAAAGTCTTCTTTATGTTCAGTGCGAACGCAGCCACACTAAACCGCAGCTGTTATATGACTTGATACACACAGAGGATGATTTACAGTGTGTTGTGACTGTACAGAGGCCAGCGTGTTGTTACAGCTGAGTGAAAACAGAATTTATTAGAGTGGAAGTGAAACTGAGAGAGAGATAGCAGAGTGACATTACTGGGACACTAATGTTTACCTCTCTGTGTGTGTGTGTTTGTGTGTGAAATGACAGCAGTGATACAGCAGCATTACATCATGGTGTGTGTGTGTGTGTGAGAGAAATGATAGGAGTCGTGAGTGTGTTTTTATCTGTGTGTGTATTTGTGAGTGTGTGGTGTGTTTGATAGCCCGTCTGTGTCGTCCTTCAGCTGACAGTGAGATGGTTTCTCTCTCTGACAGTAAAAACATCACACACACACACACAGTCGTAACTGCGTCCAGGCAGATTTATTTTTTCATTCACTGCGGCTGATGCATGCGTATTGATCGGTGACATCACCGCCACCCGTCAGCAGTCTGTGATTGTGTGTATTTAATGGATTAGACTGATTAACTACTGCGTCCATCACACAAACAAAGAGGAGAGAATTATTCCAGCTGATCCAAACACAGCTCACTGTATTAAAGGGAGGGTTCAGATATTAAATCATTTACATTACAAGTACAATTGTTAGGTGCTTTACTCAGTTACCTTAAGTATTAATACTTAAGTTACACTGTTATACTGACAGATGTGGGTTTCCTACAAATGTGTTTCTGATGTTAGGGTTTTAAAGAAGAAAAAACATTTGATTAGCTCATCAGATAAAATCTATTTGTAGCCGAGTGGTTAGAGAGAAGGCCACATAACCTCAACGCTGCTGGTTCCATTCCATAAACCAAGATGTAGGGATTTAAAGGGAATGTTTGTAAGATTCAGAAATGCTTGTTAACGGCCACACCTGTGGCTGTTAAGTCAACGAAAGTCAGCGTCGGGCTCGCGCTTGCTCGCTCTAAACAGACATGAACGAGCATCGCTAAAAAAACTGTTATTTCTGCACAAACGTCCACTGTACATTCACTAGATATTCTCAGAACTAAACAAACACTTCTGTAGTGTGTAATGTGCGCGCATAAATGTGAGGTGGAGCGATCTGAGTGAAGGCAAGCAGGTAGGCAGAGGAGCAGAGGAGCAGAGACTCCGGCCCTAGAGACCAAAGCTACGGTCTCCCCCGCGTCCTCCGACCGCGGCCAACACTGTTTAACAGACGGGCTTCACTAGATATAACTTTGTGGTTTTGGTGCTTCCGTGTAGTTTGTGTTAGAATCTGAGTCTGAACAGCGTAGCCACACGCAAGCACGCATATGCGAACGCGTATGGGACACCGACCCGGGTGATTTATACGTGTAAGAAGTTACAAACAGTCCCTTTAAATGTTACCATATATAATATATTATATATTTTTTATCGAAGCACAGTATAAGAAACCAACAAGATATCTTTTTGTGGTCTTTTTATTGACCTGGTGGAGATCCCAGTACACTACAGACCGCTATATATGCTGAGGTTCAACGCCTCCTTTATAGTGACAACACCAGCGTCTATCTGAAAAGTTCTGAATAGTTTGTACAAAAAATTCTAAATGCTATGAAAGTAGATGCTGGGTGCATACACTCCTTATTGGAAAACAATTGAGAAAAGACGCCGGCGTTCAGAAAAACAACACCATATGGACACTCAGCCTATTAGTCGGGATTGATTCTGGAGAATGGGTTATTATAGATGCGGAGTTACATCCAGGTAACTTCTGCTTAGCCTCGTCTCATTACTGAACTACTGCTGTGTAATCGCCGTGTTCACATCCTTTCATTCACTGTGATTGACAGCTTGGATTATTAAATGATTACCGAGTCCTTCCGCAGCTGTTGTCGGCGCCAGAAACGTATAAACACATGCAGACAAAATTGACCTATCAATCAATTGTTGTCTTCAACGTGCAGTCAGATTTTGAAGGAGGTGTACATCAGCTGCAGCGGAGCTACTTTGACCTCTAAATGCTCCATAAATCCCTCTTACATAAAAACAATGTGTTGATGCAGATTGTAGGCGGACAGTGTTTATTTTCCCTTCTCAGTGAATGTATACAGATGATTTTGGTGACCATCCTCTTGCATCACCCTACAATCATCCTCATGTTTAACCCACTGAGACCCACAGTAGACCAGTTTTAGTCTTTTTTAGGGGGGTATAGGGGGTCTTTAGGGGGAGATAGCAGGTCAACAGTAGATGTCACATAGAAGAGGTGTACATCATCTGAAAGCTGGGAACCTAAAGATTAATTTGAGATGCGGCTCAGCACTGTGTGTCAAGTTGTTATGGTCTGATAGAAGTATCTGATAGTCGTTCCCATGTTCTATTGTCTCATAAATTGCTGCAGCAATTTTTGTGTTGATACCATTTGTTACACAGATTTGGTGCTTAATTTAACCATTTTTTAACACTGGAAAATTGATAAAAATGATCAATAATCCCTCCAAAATACCGCTTTAAGACACCAAGATCTTGAGGAACACCATAGAAAAAGCCATGCTGTGATTTGGTTTCAAATTTTTTTTACATTTTGGAGATTTCTGCAAGAATTGCATTGTTCGGCGATTGGATGGCGAGCACTTCTGTTGTGTAAACTGCTCAGAAACCCCCTTATTGTCAATCTAGCTAGGAAAGCCATCCATCCTCTGAATGCTCTAGGTCTCTAGTTTGTGGCTGTAAAGTTTCATGAGGCTGTGATTATCCTAGAGGTCACCACAGGTCATTTTATACATTTCACTACAATGAGATGGCTACTATTCATCACACATGAATACAGTTGGGCTCCAGTATGCAGAAATATTCAAACACGGCATGTTTTTTTGCCCCAAACTGCATGTGATTATCATAAAGTGGGCGTGTCTGTAAAGGGGAGACTCGTGGGTACCCATAGAACCCATTTTCATTCACATATCTGGAGGTCAGAGGTCAAGGGACCCCTTTTGAAAATAGCATGACAGTTTTCCTCACTAAAATTTAGCCTAACTTTGGAGAGTTATTAAGCGTTTTTCTTGACAACCTACTATGACATGGTTGGTCCCAATGGATTCATTAGTTTTTCTAGTTTCATATGATACCAGGAACTTCACTCTGGCAGTAAAGTTGGTCGGGATCGACCGCAATCTTGTGGGTCTCAGAGGGTTAATGCTTCCATACTTGGAGCATAATGAGCAGATGCTCTCGAGTTGCCATATGAAGATACAGCTGAACACAGACTCTGGATCTGTATTGGACCAGACAGCAGCTCATTTTCTCTTGCAAACTTGCCAAATTGCTTTAAGCCCAGAAACTGTTTTTTTTATTTAAGAAAATCGACTAAGACGGAGCAGATGTCTGTCTGTCTGTCTCTCTGTCTGTCAGCCTGGGAGAATCTCCTCAGTTTAAAGAATCAGTCGGGAGTCGCTGGAGTGAAACGATGTTGACGGAGAGAGACGGGCAGATTGATACCGCAGGAGTTGGTATCAAAGGCAGTTAAAAATATCGATCACAAAGTTTTGGTTTTCACTTTTATTTTCATCGAGGTTGCAAAAGGTTTCAGTTCAGTCAGACATGAAACGTTTGTGTGTGTTTTCTACAGTGAGAATCTGTCAGCAGGAGGTTTCCTTCCCTCAGCCTGTTCTCTACAAACACAGCGTCTATACAATGTTTACAGCCAACAGTTTGATGTTGTTTCACGGTTCATGTTACTTTCATTTTTGTTGGACGTTTTAGACGTGACATGGCTCTATTGGTATGTGTCCACATGGGCGTTTTTGGACGCGAGGGATTGCCCGAAGTGATATTACAGCTGCTGTTAAGAGTTCTGTGGCTATTTTACTCACAACCTTAAATGAGTTGTAATACGCCAACCGTTAGATACCCAGTGTTACATTATTAAATACACATCCTGACCTCGAACAGCTGATAGAGTACTTTAGGTTCTGGACATCCCTCCAGCAGACACACGATCTCACACAAACTGTTAGCATGTCGGCCTTTCAATGAGGTCACCGGCGAGGTCACTGACGTCATGTGACCGTGGCGGTATTGATTATTGATTTGGCAGATGAGGTCAAGTGTGGCACACAGATGTACTGTACTGTATGTACTGTAATAAGTTTAAGGTTAATTCACTGTTGAAATCAAGCATTTGTTTTGTCATTTTTGTCAATAACTTGATATTTCAACATAGCAAATGGGGATTTGCAATAAACAAGAAAGTAAAAGTAAAGTTTTTTTTTTTATTCAACCAAAAATTAAACAAACAATCTGTTGTTAAACAAAGGGGGGCACAAAGACTAACACTACCACCAGCACTAACAAAGAAATAAACAAAATCTCCAAACTATAAATCCCAATCCCCCCATGACGTGGCGGTACTTTGTACATTCTGATTGGCCACTTCCTGTATATAAGAGCTCTGCTTTAGGAGTGGCATCTTTTGCTCCGGCCTGCCAAGACATTCCTGCAGCAGCAGCTTCAGCAGCACTGGTAACTCAAAGAAATAGAAATTACAACAACTTAATACAAACTAAAGTGTGATCGTACAGAAACAAACTATGACGTATGAAACAAAAGCTGTGTGTCATCAGTTATCACACAACAATGAGGAGAAAATGAACTATTAAGTGTAAACTAATTCCTTCTCCTTCTCACACATACCTGCACATTCCTCTGGTTACAGTTATTCATATATGAATATATGACACACTTACATGACACACTTCATACATGCACACAAGCACTTACAATACTCCTACATCTTGTTAATGTCTGTAGATTTCGTTACACCTTTATCTGTGTAATTTATCACCTGTTTGTACGATGTCAAACTGACAAAATGAATAAATACATGAATGTAAAAGAAACGTTGAAAGAAAGGTTGCCAACATGTATCTGACTGACTGTGAGAGATATTGGATTCCACCAAAAGCAAAACTTTATCGTCCTTTTATTTTTCCAGCTGTGTTTCTAGAAGTCGATGTTCTCTGCTCGCAGCTATAAATCTGTTTTTCATTTGAACCAAAACTCAACCTGACTCCATTATTCTGTGTGCAGAGCTCTGAACACGAGCTCGGCCTGATCCACTTATCCTCTCCGTAGGCCTGACCTGCCTCAGTCTGGCCTGGTTCCATTCCTTTTGACTATGTTGGACAAAAAAAAACAAAAAAACTAGAATTTAATTTCCGTCTCTCTGCAGATTTGAACTTAAACTCAACCTGATTGTATTATTTCCTCTGCAGAGTTTAATATACTCGGTTCTGTTTGTCTCCGTGTAGATTTGATTGTAAACTCTGCCAAATTTAATTTCCCTCTCAGTATAAAAACTTGGCTTAATTCCATTTCGTTCTCTGCAGAGCCGAGTTGAGACACTAATTCCATTTCCTGTCTCTGCATCTGTTTTTACATCCATCTCTCTTATAATTGGCCTGATTCCATTTCTCTCTTTTTGTTTTTTAGATCCGTCTGTACGCCCGGCCAGATGCCATCTCCAGCGGAGCCGGCGACTACGCTCTGCACATCACCAAGAGGCTTCTGGGATTTTACCAGGACTACTTTAAAGTCCAGTACTCACTGCCCAAGTTAGGTAAGGCCGCTGACGTCTTCTTATTCTTCTTTTGATGCTCTCTGATGTCTGACTTCCTGTCAGCGCTCTATCCCCCCAGCTGATCCACATTAGGAGACAGAAAACAGCCTCCCCGTCCTGGGCTGCCCTTCTTTAGGGAAGTCAGCCAGCTCTTTGTCCTTCGTACAATTACCGTCGGGTTCATCAATGTGCTCGTATCAGCCAAAGAAAACACTGTGTCCTGCTTTTCTTCCTGAGAGTCGGGGGGGATCTACAGTGTGATTAGCTCGGGGAGTTGAGCCTCACTCAGACGTTTGTGTTCAGACATTAAACACTGGTGCTTTGGAGACTTTTAGCTTATTTAGTTGAATGAAAATTGGATTCTGTAGAAAAGATGTGTTAATACTCAGCAAAGTAAGCCTTCAAAGTAAAGGTCTGCACCGTGTTGTACTGAAACTCAATGCCAACTCTTGTCACTTTACTTTGGATTGTAACCAACTACAAATATTTAGCCTTCACAATTGAGAAAAGCCTTCCATATTGATCATCTTCTAAAGAAATTAAAATTGGGCTTCTTGTTTAGGAACACATCCTGTTCCTCCTTTTAATGCCAGGAAACGGCTGGTTGCTGCCACTTTTCTTGCCTACAGGGATGTTCTGTACATAAACGCTTCAGTTCACTCTCTCCATCTGTTGGACGCCGTCTATCACGAAGCTCTGAGGTTCATCACCGGTTGTAAAGCCCCTCGCACATCATTGTACTCTGCATCGTTGAGTGGTCATCAATATCCATACGCAGAGCTTTTGCACTGGTATAACTTTATTTATAAATCCATCCTTGGACTCAAGCCCTCTTATTTATCCACTTACATGTCACGGTACCGGTGCTGCCAACTGGAAAGAACTTCTGTCGAGGTTCTTGTTCATAGTTTAAAACTACCGCTTTGGCACTTTTGCTCATATCACTTTTTTTTGTCTTTGTATAAACGTCCTGTATGTCTATAACTTTGTGTCCTATAGAGTGCTCCGGGGATGACGTATTTTTGTAGGCCAGCCAGGAAGTTAGCATCGCCCTGTTTCCCTCCACTAAAAGCCAATGGGATCGTTCCATTGGTTTATTGCAGATAATAAGCTCTGTTGCAAACACATGTTTATGATACTTGCGTGTTTTGTTCAGTTAGATAATCTTCACAAATGAACACCGCTTTTATGGTTTTTGAAGTGTGAATGCAATCGCCAGAAGTAAAAAGCTAACGTTAGGCTGTAAACGAACTGAACCACGGTCGCATGAGTGTGAGTATACACAACGAGTATACGGTTTGATAGAATAAAAAAGCCCTAGCCCTAATAATCCAATAACCAGTGTTGGTTTGCAACATGAATGAATGTTGTATGCAGGATGTGGTAGTTTTGAGTCCTGCGTTTGACCAGTTTTGTGAAGTTCAGCACCAGGAACTCCACCCTGATGGTTCCCATTAGAAACTCTTTTAAATCTTTTACGGGCCCAGGGTTGAAAACGTAAAGTGTAAAAATGAAGGTCAAGCTCCTGAGTTCTTAAACAAGCCTGGTAGAAAAAGTACCTGCGGCATCTCTTGTTGCCTGGCAACTTTCTTAGGACAGCATCCTCTCTTTGGGATAGTTGGTACAGTACAGTAGATTCTTCATCCTGGTTCCTATTAGACTTTATAGTGTTTAGTGCAATATGGGGACACATTTCTCTGTGTGTGTGCTACAGGTTTTGGTTCATGCTGTGAAGCTCTCAGACTCTCAGCAGTAGTTCTGATCGTACACTTCTCTTCTGTTCAACCATGTTTGTCGTTTACACTTCCGTCTTTCTTCTCCAAGTTAATGAATCGAGTCAGAGCAGTCGAATTTCATCTCCCTGTCCTTCCTCTTCTTCTTCTTCTTCATAATTGTTTATGTTTACACTTCTGTTCTGCCAGAATCAATTAACCGTGTCGCAGCGGTGCATTTCCTTTTTCCTCTCCACGCCCAAACGAGCTAATGTGATCGCAGCGGCTCCATATTGTTTATGTCACGCACTTCCTTCCTGTCCACATTCATTCATCACATTAGAAATTCACTTTCAGTCAAAGCTTCCTGTTTGTTTCCATCCACTCAGATTAGGCCTGACATTTACTTCCCCTCCCTGACCTTTACGCTGATATTAGCTGCTATTAAAAGGCCGCTCCACGCTGAGCTGAAGGTGATGTCACTTCCTGTGGTCCACACCAGGGCGCACTAAGATGTCAGGTGAAAATGTTGCGTCTCAAAGATGTCAACTTGTCAAGAACTCAGAAAAGGTCTGGTTTTAACTGGATTACAGTGACGTTTTGACATCTTCCAGAGAGCTTTCAAAGGGGTTTTAGGAGCCTGCTAGAGACAGTAGTCTGGAAACAGCTTTCAAATTGTCATGTTTTCAGAAATTTGGCATCGACTTGGTACCAAAGTTTTGGTTCTCGTGACATCCCTAATTTTAAGGAGCCCACAGATTCTCAGATAATTCTATTTGGTGTTACTGATCAGGATGCTTCAGACCCAGGTAGTCTTTGCTCAACCGTGCCCTTCAGTAAACCTGGCACACCTGGCTGATTGATGGCGCTCCAGAATCAGTACGCTGGTCTAATTCCAGGTGTCAACATTTGGCCAAAGCTTGGCGGTGTGCTGCTAACTGGGGCTGATTCTCACTACAAAATCGACCCGTGCCCACATTCCTAAACCCGAGCCAACTATATATGGGCCAGAGCCATCTCACGTTTGGTCCTCCAGTGTGCAAACACTCTGAATTAGTTGCAGAAATACCTATATGTAGATATTTACAACTGTGTTTCTGCCACAGTATCTCAGAGTTAAAGCTTTGCACTCCAACCAGATTGTGATGCAAATGGTCAGGAGAGTCTCTGTGGTGCTCCTGTAACATAATTATGATAATAATCTTTATTTATAGAGAGAATTCCAGTAATAAAAGATATAAAAAGACAAGTGAAATAAAAGAAACTCTAGTAAAATCAGGAGAAGCTCTCTGATATTATATATTTTTAAGAGCAGAATTCAAAGCAGGCCTGACTGAACAGCCTTATAGCCTCGGGCTCTGCTCCAGAGCCTCCGGGCTCTGACTGTGAAGACTCTGTCCTCTCTGGTTCAGGCCGTGACTCTGGAACAGGAAAGACATCTGCCTGAAGATCTCGAGCTGCGTACGGACTCGCACGGTACCAAGAGGTCCAAAATATAACAAGGTGCAAGGCTAAGACCATTAAAATTAATAAATGAAGTTTAAATCAATTATAAAACATATTGTGAGGAGGATAAAACAGCTGTGACGAGGTCCTGCCTCATGGTTCTGCAAGCTGAGCTTGTAGTATGTTGCTCCACTATGTTTCTACAGAAGCCCAGAATGGACAAACCAAAGTCTGTTAACTTTTCCTGTTTGGGCCGTAGTCGATGACGTTACTCGCTCCCGTCGTTGCCGCTCTCTCTCTCTCTCTCTCTTGCTTCACCACTCACTTCCCACATTAACGTATCCTCATACAGCGGATTGTATGATATCTTAGAAAAAGTTATTCCTCATTTTTCGTGCGTTTTCCTGAAAATATCCAGCATCAATTTCAGCTCCAGTTTTTTCAAAATAAAGTTCCGTTTTCACAGGAAGAAACTTCGTTACATTTAGGCAAGAAAACGACTTAGTTCGGTTTAGGAAAGATCGTAGTTAAGTTTCGCCACACCGGAAGTGGCCAAAAACCTACATGGCGACGTCCAAAAACCAAGATGGGGGTGGCGACAGCCAAAAACCACGATGGCGATGGCCAGAAACCATGATGGCGACAGCCAAAAACCCCAAATGGCGACGCCAAAGACCAAGATGGCGATGGCCTAACAACAAGACGGTGACGGCCAAAAACCAAGATGGCGACACCAAAGACCAAGATGGCGATGGCCTAAAAACCGAGATGGCGACGGCCAAAAACCGAGATGGCGATGGCTAAAAACCAAGATGGTGATGGCCAAATGCCGAACTCAGGGCTTCAAAGGGGCAGTCAATCAACCAATGGGTGACGTCACGGTGACTACATACACTTCTTATATACAGTCCATGGTTAAGTCCAGACCCTGCGGTACTTTCTTGGCGAGGAGAGGTGGTGTTGAGAGTCCAGGTGATGGACTTTGTTGAAGGAGTCTTGAAGGTGAAGATAAGGCAGCGTCAGAGCTCTGGTATCTCACCATCTTGTTGATAAAAAGCTGTCAGGTTATCAGTCAGTCTCAGTGATTCTGGTGCAACACGTGACTAATCGTTAGGGGACCCACAGGAGGGACTACATCTCCCAGCATGCCTAGGTTTCGCTTGGTGTTCCAGCAGGAGTTGCTAAAGAAAGTAGACGGGGATAATATGTTTGTGCTGCTGAGCAGAGTCAGCCTCTCACATGGATGGATGGAGGGAGTCACCAGAGGAAAACACTGATACTGTGCCAAACAGTCGTCCCAAAACCCCCAAATGTCCTCCCAGCTCAGTGTTTCTGAAACTCAAATTAGCTCCAAATCCAATGCAAAGAGAGCGAAGTCCCTCTGTGTGAAACCGCCTTTGATTTGATTTTCTGTTTTAAATCTAGTCAGATATTTCCTCTGTGTGTGCGTCAGCAGTGACTGAATGCATTCTTCCATCATAAATCTGCTGTGTGCATTCACACTGATGTTGACATCAGTCTTTACCACAGCTTGCTCTTACTCTACCCCACTGCTGCCAGCTCCATCCCTCCATGTGTGTGTGTGTGGTCCCAGAGCCTCAGGGCTCCATCTGTTGTCATGCAGGGCATCGAGCTCCCCAGAGAGAGAGAGAGACGGGAATGATGAGCTGAGATACAAATTTAAAGGGACAGAGGGAGAACTGGCCTATACAGACGCATGAGAGTACAGATCATAACAATAGAGAATCATTTTGGTTTTCAGTCCTGTTAGAGACGAGGATGTCCATCTGTCCGACCGGCTCTTTGGTCCACATCTCAACATCTACTGTGGTTCCAGAAATAGGTTTTTATTCAACGGCTTTAAGGAGAGCTGAGTGCCTGAAAAATGAAAGCGCATCACTGCAAACAGGCTTTGAAAAAGGCCCAACGAAAGACAGCAAGAAAGGTTATAAAACATCCGGAAACAAAAACAAACAAAGCCTTAAAGAATTAGTTGTGCACATACATGCACACAATGCATAATACAGGAAATGCTTTGTTTAGCAATAGTTAGTTAGTTAGAATTAGAGTTGTTCTGATACCAATACCAGTATCGGAAATGCGTCCAATACAGCCCAAAATTCGGGATCAAGTATCGGTGAGTACGCCAGTCTATGCACCGATCTGATACCATCATTTATTAACCCAGAAATAAAATCATCTTGTTTGAATCAATTCTTCTTCGCCGCTCCAAAACTGTAGACCTTCACTGTGGAGGTATCATGGCTGCCACTGGCAACTACTGTTTTAGAGCAGCGAAGAAGAACTGTAGTTAGGTAGTTTTGTTACGTGACGATAGCAAACAACAACAATGCGGCGCTAGTGGAGACGGTAACGGTGGTCAGAGCGAGGACAATGTCGGACATTTGTTACTGTTTCATAGGAAAATCCAACAAGTAAAACTGAATAATAAATGAAAGTTCTATTGCGTTCATTCTCTGTATGTATTTGTCCATGTTTTACATTTAACCTGAGCCAGGCCATACAACACAGATAGTTATCATATCACATCCATACACGGTCAGTAACTGTTCCTTTAAATTAGCTGTGGATATTTATATCCATTAGAGGATGAAACCTCATGATCTTGTTGACCCCCTTCACCTTTCCTCGAGTGCCACACCTGTTATTGATCTCCATCTAGCTCAAGTTAACAAAAAGATGCTTTGTCGCAGATCCCCTTGGGGTCATTTATTTAGCCCTGTGACCAGATTTAGCCAACAATAAGATCAACTGGTGTGTTTGTTTAGTTTCATTGATAAAAATACAGACCACAAGTTGAGTTCACAAGTCTGGCTGAGGACAGTTGTTTGCAAGACTCTCTCTCTCATTTCTTGTATTCTCTAACGTCCAAGTGTGATCGTACGTTTGAGTAAATTGAGGCAACACAAAGTGCTAAATAGTAATCACTCGTTTGACACTTAAACTCAACACTTCTATTCTCGCTTTACAACTTCAGTCGATTGTAGTGAAACCATTATCACAGGAAGTCCCGTTTCATCGTGGACAGAACGGGAGAGAAAGACGCTGCTGACTTGAGACACTAAACAGCCCGTTTAATTAAAAGTAGAACATGTTGGAACGTGTGAAGCAGCTGTCGGTGTGACATCTCCTCATTTAGTAATGCAGCGATAATTGAAACAGGCAGTCAGTGAGCCGTTGCTACTGTCGTACTTAAATGTTCTTTAATTGAGGTGAAGTTGGCTTCACTACATCAATAAGGTCCTAATAACTACAGCAACAGCTAACGTCTCTGGGAAATATCATTTTAGTGTAAAAGATTGTTGGAAACACTGTTGGAAGTTTTTAGTAACTACTGTTATTGTTGCCAACTGCAGTTCTTGTATCGGGTGTAGACATAAAATCACACACATCACGCATCCGTCCTGAATATAAATGTAAAGGAATCTAGTCAATCTTAGGAAATATGGTCCAATTGTAGCCAAAAATCATCATCACATAAACTTTTCTTCCAACCTGTTAAACCATGACAATCAGTTTTTCCCATAGTCCAAGATGACCTCAAATGTCTCAAAGATATTCAGTTTACTGTCACAGAGGAGGAAAGAAACCAGAAAATATTCACATTTAACAAGCTGGAATCAGAGAATTTAGACTTTTTAAAAAATTACTCAAACCAATTAATCGATTATCAAAATAGTTGCCGATTACCTTAATAGTTGACAACTAATCGATTAATCGTTGCAGCTCCAATAACGAATGACTTCATCTGCATGGGAAGTTGTATCTTAAGGCTGTCAAATTGAGCGTGATAATAACGCACATTTCTTTAAAGCTAGAGTGAAGATGCTGGTATCATATGAAACTAAAAAAACCTAATGAATCCATTGGTACCAACCATGTCATACTAGCTTGTCATGAAGGAGGCTAAATAACGCTCTAAACTTGCTCTAAATTTTGGCGAGGAAAAACTGTCATGTTCATTTTCAAAGGGGTCCCTTGACCTCTGACCTCCAGATATGGGAATGAAATGGGTTCTATAGTCAAGTCAGCACACTGACACACTGACAGCTGTTGTTGCCTGTTCGGCTGCAGTTTGCCATGTTATGATTTGAGCATATTTTTTTATGCTAAATGCAGTACCTGTGAGGGTTTCTGGACAATATTTGTCATTGTTTTGTGTTGTTCATTGATTTACAATAATAAATATATACATACATTTGCATAAAGCAGCATGTTTGTCCACTCCCATGTTGATAAGAGTATTAAATACTTGACAAATCTCCCTTTAAGGTACATTTATTTGCGATTAATCACGATTAAATATTTTAATCGATTGACAGCCCTGATTGAAACAGAATATTTGAGCGGTGTGCAGTTACAAAAGGGATTTAAATCAAATCCTTGGCATCTGATTGGACCGCTAAAAAGTGGGCGGGCTTAGAGGCTAGCTCGATACGGAGCCCCTCGCTCAACTGCTGGCTAAAGTCTGTCGGTTGTTTTGCATCATCATGCGGCGGTCTTTTGCCGCGCTGCATTGACACAGAGTCATTTGTAAATCGGCAAAGTTTCCCCTCGACTGAAGCAGACCTCAGCTTCCTGCCTCTCCATATTTTCTGTGTTAGCTACTACGATGTGTGTAAGCAGGAGGATTTTCTCACCACATAAAGGAACACTTCATCCTTCAGTTTATAACAAACATTGAACATCATCGAACCGCCAGCCTCGTGGTTAAAGGACGACCCGTTCTACCTCCCGAGCGCACAGCCTAATGAATAAAAGATTTATGAAATTGGTGGCCGTTCAACTGATTAAGTCAAGTCTCAGAGCAGATGAGTCCAAATCTAAAATCTGTAGCTCAGGAAATGAGGAGAATACAAATCCTTCCTTCCGGCTTCACTCCTCCTCTCTTTCCCGTCGAAACCCAGAGATACTTCACTTCCTGCAGGCTGGAAGTTGGTTCTTTCTTTCTTGTTCTTTTCTCTCCTGAAGTGGAGGTAGCTAATAAAGCGATAAGGGGCCTCTCCGGGCCTCCGTAGAACTCATCGGACTGTTCCAGCGGAGCAGAAATCTTGCAGCAGCAGCAGCAGCAGAGCGAAGCGAGCGAAGGCTCAGGTGATCTGATTGTCAGGAGGATTACTCTGAATATCTGAGTGTGTCTGAACGCGCGTGTGTGAACACGCCAAGTGGACTAATGTGTTCTGTTGAGTTCTGGCTCCATCTGGGATCCACAGAGACCCACAGACAGCACCGCCTGAGGTCCAACACACACACACACACACACACACACACACACACACACACACGCACACACCTTCATTCCTCTACTTGTGCTTCTTTTCATCTTTTCTTCCCGTCTTTCTTTTTTCTCTTCTTTGTCTCGTTCTCTTCATGCCGTCGCCGCGGGCGGACACACACCAACAGATGGACTAAACTGACACACACACACACACACACACACAAACACATACACACACACACACGCACACAGAGTCGGCGCTGCAGGCCAGTCAGCTGTCTGCCTGCTGCTGCCTCACTGAAGCTCTTCCAGTCAGTCGCTGCGTTCGCTTCATTCAGAGCTGTTTGAATGAATTTAACATTAATATTCAATAAAGTGAGGAAGACAATCATCTTTCAGAGAGCGAAGACTTTAGAAAGTTTCCTCACAGAATAAGAAGAGGCAGCGATAACACGAGAAACGGAGCCTCTTTTCCCTCTGCAGAACATCGAAACTTTACAAACTTTATTTACACTTACAGTGGAGATCCCCAAGTGTCCAAAGATATAACACATCAGGCTGAATCTGAGGGGAAAAGAATATAAAATGATGCACAGACTCATTTTAGATCCAATATTTCAACAATTAAATAGTTTCAATAAAGGCTAATACATTAAATAGTGCCTATATCAACACATTCTCACTTCCAACTCGTCAAATACCGCCGCTTGGTCAGTGCCCCTCGGCATCGGAGACTGACGCACTGGTACCCCTCTAGCGTTGCTTTTGGATGGACCAAGGACGGCGTAACAAGATATTCTTGTTACATGCATTGTGTCCTTTCAAAATAAACTTCACAGGAAGTTAAGTTTAGGCAACGCAACCACTTAGTTAGGGTTAGGAAACGGTCGTGGTTGACGTTAACTTCACTGACTAACTACTAACTACGCACGTGACTCACGAGGCTGACGATACTGACAAGTCAAGTGACTAATGTGACAAAGTAAGTCAACGTTACTTTTAGTTTCAAATGACCGTCTCCTGGTTGAAAGTCTTGTGTTTGTTTGACCCATCCACCATATTGATAACTATGTTTTCTTTAGTGTATAATCACCTGAATCGTTGTGTTTTCGTTAGAATGAGCCCTTCATATCTACATAGGTAGCGGATCCACAGTGAATTATCTCCCACCAGAGGCCCTCAGCTTAGCGTTTTGGCATCTTTCAGCTCTTTGTTTTGGTTTTACGTCCGACAACAATGCTGTTTTGTTTCAGTCTCACCGCTCTCATCAACCCAGCAGTTTTCATCAAACATGCTTTGATAAACCCAGCGTACATTACCTGCCCAGCACCAAACAAGGTTCTCAAAGGCCACGTTTCCACCGTAGGAACTTTCCCTCGGAACTAAGAACCTTTTGAAGAACTCGTTGCGTTAGTAGGCGATCTACAGGGACCAGAGTCTAAATTAAGTTCTGGGAACATTTTTCCGTGACCTTTTTAACCCCCCAAAAAGGCCCTAGTTGAGGGGTAGTACTTTCTGAAAGAACTGAAACTAAAGGGGCTAAAAGTCTCACAAAAGTTTTGGTGGAAACCTAAAGTCTGTCAACTCCACCCTTCCCCACCTCTGTTTTTTAAAGCTTATATTTTGGCACCAAAAGTGCGCCGAATTATCTATTAGCAGCTCCTGTTTACAGTGTACCCATGTATGTACGGACAAATATCACTGGATTACTGTGATACTGAAGAAAAACATAAAAACATGATGATTTTTCAAGTGCTGCATTTATCAAAATCGTCTTTTATCTATGATTTCCAAACCAATTTATGGAAGTTTATTCATGATGACTATCAGAGATAATGATATCGTCAGGAAGTGAAAGTCACACTGATTCTAAAAATATGTTTATCATGTCTGTGTGTTCAGATTTTACTTAGTTATGACTCTGAGAAGGGCTCCAATTAAGCGTCCAAATCAGCGAGCCAGACTAGAATAACTGGCTTCCAGCTGTTTTTAGTGAACCGGTATGAACCTGTCCTTTTCATCTCACACAGTGTCTTTACCTCACGTCTCTCAGCCCCCCCTGGGGAGGCAATTCAGAGTTTTAAAACCTCTGTTTTACTTAAATATACAAATCCTTTATACTTTCCATTGGTGAACGTATTCCAATCATGCCATCAGTTTTGCACCAGAAACAGGTGGAATTATATCAAAACATTAGCTGAGTTTTGTCTAAGAAAATCACATTTACAGAAATATAAATAGATATATTTGGGAAGAGATTTATTGGAGTTTCTATATCAAATGAAAAACATGAAGTGTCCTATCAGATCAGGCTGCTCTTCTGTCCTTTAAGGCTGCTCTGTGGACGTCGTCTCTGCTGTTTCTGTGCTGCTGGCACAAAGCACACTGGAAATGAATGAAGATGTTATCACTGTTATCTACTCCCAAAGTCTTTTAGCAACAATTTCTTTCTATGACCTCGGCACGGAGAGGTAATTTGGAGGTTGTTGTGCGGTTCAGAGGACAGGATGGATGAACGCTGGGTCTCTTTAGGACACCGTCTCTGTTTCAAAGCAGTTTGGGAAACAGCCAGAGGTGAGGAATTTATTTCCAGCAGTGAGCAAAGCAGAGCCAAAACCATCCCGGACCGCTGAGAGGAGTATAAGGGGATTATTTCCAAAGAGCTGGAGGACGACAGTCACAGATGAGACGGAGTGTCTGAGATCCCGGGGAGATACTGAGGTGAATTGATTTCACAGAGGAGAGCAGAAAGCCTCTTCTGCTCAGGAGACAACATCGGGTTCAGGGTTAACAAGCTGATCGCTGCTGTTCAACTAAAACAAAGAACTGCTTTCTGTTGTTTGTGGATCGGCTTAAATTGCTTTTTCCCCGACTCGCTGTGGGGCCTCAGGATGGGGGGTGTCGGTTCAAAGCCACATAAAACCTCATGGAAGCTGTAGCTCTTAATAAAATTAGTCATTGTGGTGTCTGTTAAAATGGTGTTTAAATGTTATCATCCTGCACAGTAAATAACCAGCAGTAATGACGGTGTTGGTGATTTGCAGACGTATAGTGATCACACTTAATACTGAGCTAAAAAACATTTTTTTATGTTGTATATTTCAACTAGTGCAGTGACCGTTCAGCGTGCATGGTCGTCTGGAACAGGCCAGCTACAGCTAAACTGTATGGTACATCAAAAATCTGAAGTTTTCCCAGCTTGGTCCAGAGATGTTTTGAACCAAATTCTGTGATGATTGCTCAAAATGTATAGCAGGAGTAGCAAAAAATCTGATTTTGACACAATTAAAAATGGCGGAAAATCAATCTAGATGCAAATGGACGAACAAACCGGGGACAGCGTGTCAATATACGCTCGTTACATGCATAGTGTCCTTTCAAAATAAACTTAGGCAACACAACCACTCAGTTAGGGTTAGGAAACAGTCGTCACATGGGACATGAACACCAGTCTCCAGGTTGAAAGTCTTGTTTGTTGACCCTGACCACCACCCCTCCAATCCGCCCTGAACGGACTCTCACGCTATTAATAATACGTCAGTTGCTTCGACCGTCGAATATCGCCGCTGTTGGGTTTACATTGGAGTTTTTTGAAGCCTGGCTCATCACATACTGTCGCTAAAGGGTGCCTCCGTGTGTCGGTTTCCAATGCGAAGGCGCTGCCAACTCAGCGGTGTTTGACGAGTTGGGAGTGACAACGAGTTGGACTAAACCAAACCTAAATCAACAACAGTGCTCCATCATAAAACTGACTTTAACTTGTAATTCTCGACATCTCTCGATCTGCAAATCATCAAATCAATGCTTGGCAATCCATCTTGGAACAAAGACAGAAAAACACTTTTCAGAAATACAGATAAATGAGAAAAAAACTTTGACAAACTGAAGGCTTGTCGATACTCATCCAAGGCCTGTTTGTTTGGGAGTTTGACGAACTGTTACTGGATTCTTCTGGCATGCGGCGGATACTCTGTCCTGGTTTGTTGATCGATGGCTACCTCCTTCCTCCGTCAGTTTCTCCTCAGTGAGGCAGAGCTTTAGGAGGCCATGTGCACCGGCATCATTCAGAGACATTCACAAGGTTGTTTCTTTTCTCCTTGTACTGGGATGATACAAGGATGAATTTTGCGAACCGCTCTGCTGACAGAAAGTCGATCAACCGAACAGCTTCTTTGATTTGTGGCATTTCACGCAGCTTTGGTGAGATTTTGGAGGTGTGTGCATCGGCTCTTCAACCTTCAGTTATGCCCATAAGGTCGTTATTTGTATCCACAGATACATCTATGTGTATCCTCACAGGACTCCAGCGTTGGAGAGACAGTAGTACAGAGTTTCCTCCTCGACAGACGCCATCTAACTTTCCATTTATTGGTTTGTTGTCTCTTCAGCACACAAACCAAAAAAAACTCCAGACTTGCGTGATCTGGATCTTCTGTGCGTGTAGCTATCAGTGTCACTTCAACATGAGCTCATTATACGACACACACACACTCGCCGTATCCTTAAAAGCACCAATTAGAGACATTTAATCACTGTACTGTCTGGAGGAGTTACACTCCGAGTTAATGTGACTCAGCCTCAGCTGGTTAACTAACCACACAGAGCTGCTGCCTCATGACCAGCTGGAGTTTAAGCATCGATTCCAGTTTGAGAAGCCGACTGCATCCGTTTGAACGGTTGCTATGATTTAAAATACAATAATGTGGCATTAAAGGAGCTCTGATGTTTTGGGAAGTCTTTTTGGTTTTAACTCTGGATGGAGCTAGGCTTCCAGTTTTCCCTGCATTCAATCTAATCATGTCTCTGTTCTAGACACATGGCAATGAAACTGAGATCCATTTTCTCATCTGATCTTTCCCAAAAAATGTTCCTTCAGTTTTATCCATTCCCTAAAGCAGTGGTTCCCAACTGTTTTCCTTCCAACCTTTTCCCTACTTGTATCTAAGAAAAGCGACGTCATCACCCTGAAAAAAAATTACAAATCCTTCAACAAAATCCTCAGTTTGAATAAAGTGATTCAGTGTATTAAAAGTCTTTTTTTTATTAAATCAACTTTCTTTAATGAATAAAACTCGTCAGTTTCGTCAACATAAATAAAGTGATGACGTCTTGATGTCTTCGCCAAGTGAATGCAGGTACATAAATTGATCTTAATTTATTTACTATGATAGTGTTAGAGCCAAAATAGATTTTTTGTTATTGTGGTTAAACAATGTGGTTAAATATTGTGGTTAATTTTTGGTGATGTTAGATTGCTGCAGGTGCAGCCATTCCTTTGTGTGCGGCAAGCAGGATAGAGGTAAAAATGACATTTTTGAAAGGCTAAATGCCAACAAATATGGATTAAAGCTGAATATTTTATTAGACTTTGCAACGAAGTAGCAAAAAAATCTGATGTGATTATCATAAAGTGAGCATGTCTGTAAAGGTTAGACTTGTGGGTACCCATATAACCCATTTTCATTCCCATATCTTGAGGTCAGAGGTCAAGGTACGCCTTTGAAATTAGCCATGCTAGTTTTTCCTCTTCAAAATTTTGCCTAAGTTTGGAGCGTTATTTAGCCTCCTTCCCGACAAGCTAGTATGACATGGTTAGCACCAATGGATTCATTAGGTTTTTCTAGTTTCATATGATGACAGTATCTCCACTCTAGCTTTAAAACGTGATCATGTATTGTCGGCCGAGGACGCCGGTATCCTAGGGACGTTTAAGAGGTTGAGTTAGCCAATCGTAACGCCTGTTAGAGAGCAGCACTCACATGATATTAAAGCAAGTGGCAACCCTTAATGGTGCAGTAAAGGCTGAGACAACCAAAAACCTCTAATATATCTCTGTTTAAGTCTTTTTATCTTCTTAATACAACAGTGGTTCTGATATTCTGACGTTTTGGATAAAAAAAACACAGTTTCTAGAGAGAATTCGGCTGTTTTCTAGTTCACTTCAGTGCCGGCAGGTTTTCCTGGAGACAGCCAAGGACGAATGAATCTCTGCGTCTCTTCCTGTGTAACTGAGTGTAACTTGTCTGGACAGCCAGCGCAGTGATTAAATGTCTCTAATTGGTGCTTTTAAAGACACAGAGAAGACAGAGTGTGAAGCTACAGCAGCTATTTTAGTGTCACTTCAAGATGAGGAGGGAGCTCGTTATGTAACGCTCACATACACACACACACACACTGAAGGCTTGTACACTGAGTGTGTGTGTGTGTGTGTGTGCGTGATGCTCTCCTGCTGTCAGAATCAAAGACAACCAGCTGAACGATTGACGGCAAATAAATGAAAAAACGAGGGAGAGAGAGAGAGAGGAGACAATAACCAGGTCAGGAGAGAGAGAGACGAAGGCAGAAAAAGATGAAAACGTTTCTGGCTGTAAGAAACAGAGACAGCAGGTCAGCCGAGGAAACGCTGATCGACTCAAGTATTGATCGATGGTCTGAGTGGATCCTTCTGTCTCAGCACTAATGAGGCTTCATACGGCTTAAAACCAAACTTTTAAAACACTTTAGTGAACGTCTGCTCTGCTGGGAGCTGTTTCCAGTTTCAGAAACTCAACAAACACCAGCGAGCTGAGAGGGAAGACCTTAAGCTTCAGAAACCAGCTCACAGATTAATCTTTATTTCTTTAAAGCCACATTTTAGCCACACTAAAATATATAACTGATGAAATGCTGTTGAAATAAACGTATTATATAAACGACTAAAAACGCCTTTCAACCAAATTAAGCTTGGCCCAACATAGACGTTATCCTGCAAATCAAAAAGTCAATGCTTATTATGGTATTTTAGTTCTTTAGTTGTATTTACTTGTTTGATTTTATTACCTTTTATTTTACATTTACTATTATTTATCACAGTAGAGGTTGTATTTGTGGACTCATGGTTTGTTTATTCCTCTGTCTCTTGTCTCAACTCCTGTTAGAGCTGAAACAATGAGCGTAATTGCTGATTGATTGTTTCTTCGTCCTCTATAGAAGGTAATTAAACATCTTTGTGTTTGAGACTGGCGGTCGGACAAAAGAAGACATTTTACAGACCAAACAAATGATCAATTAGTCAAAAAATAAATGATCAATAATGAGACCAATTGTTATTTGCAGCCCTGATTACCTCAATGCAACAATTAGAGTTTAAAAGCCGTCTGCGTCATTTTGAGAAATCATGATGAGTGAAAATAGATTATATTAGCGTTAAAGGAACACTCCAACATTTGTGATTTTGTTTTGTTTTGTTTGGATGGTTTGATGGAGCTAAGAGAGAGAAGTGAAAAGTGAAGCCAATGCTGAAGTGCCTTAAACCTGCATTCGTTCAAATAGCCAGCAACTCCTCTGGTTGCTAAAAGAAGTCTGATTGTATAGAAGTCTATGAGAAAATGAGCCTACTTCTCACTTGATTTATTACCTCAGTAAACATTGTAAACATGAGTTTATGGTCTCAATCGCTAGTTTCAAGTCTTCTTCAATACAGCATGATGTCATTTAGTAAATTATGGTCCCATTTAGAGTCAGATAGACCATAAAGCAGGGGATGTTTTAGGGCGTGGCTACCTTGTGATTGACAGGTCGCTACCACGGCGTTGTCTCATATATGACATATACTCCCGCCTGATTGGTCACGAGTTAGTGGGCGGGACTTGTACTCAGACAAACCAGAGTTATATCCAGTGGAGCTGAATCACAGTTACCATGACGACCAAAGTAATACCTGTAGGCAGGGGTGTGATTGTGGGTGTGATTGTTGGTTGGTTTGTTGCCAGCTTGTTGACTCAAACTCTCTCGTGCATCAGAACCAAGGTCACACACACAAACACACATACACATTGAACCCCGAGGTAGAGTTCGCCGGCCCTCTCACCGCCTCAGTGACCCAACATCTGTTGCCATGGTAACGTCTCTCCCACTCTCTCCATCTCTGCATCCATCTGTTCTCTCTCCCTCTCTCTCTCTGACAATTTCCTTTGTCAAGAAAACTCTAAATGTTCTTTATTGGCAGACGGAGCAGAAACACAGAAGTTAAACTAGTTTATAATGTTGGAGATAAAATCACATTATATTCTGCTGGCAGATGTCTTTGTCATAAACAGCTTACAGGAAGTGAGTCTAAACTGAAAGAACAAGAGCTTAATTCATCTTGTTGTAATGTTCTGTTAGAACTGTACGTAGGTTACTGTCGCTTTAAAAGAAATAGGTCTCTTGTGCTCATTAAGGCTCAAGTTAACTACCGAGCCTCACAGTTTTCTTACTGTAGAACAATTTGCTGATTAAGAGAACTTAACTTTGAATACTCCTGTAAGAAGATACTACAAAACTGTGGAATAAAAATACTTTGTTTTATCCTTTTTACATCAAGTTTTTCCTCCTCAAGTTGTACACTAGTTAGGCAATCATTGAGCTTCAACTCCCCACAACAACCGTACAACCTCTGAGTTCAAGTTGCAATCCGTCATCAAACTACGACAGGCATAATTGCCTTAACTCATCATAAAACACACTTTATTCAAGCTTTATAGAAACAAAATAAAACTCACAACAATCACCAACTCTTGTTTGGTCAAAATAAATCCTTAATTTACAGAGTTGGACGTGAAAATATGCTCAGCGAAGTACTCAGCCAGTCGCCTATAGCGATATATTCGTCCAATCTATTTGTCTGTAGGCCGACTTATTTCTGTCCTCGTGTTGCTGCGACAACCGAAATCATCTTATCAGAATTCATTTTATTAAATGTTATTTTAGACCAAACTTTGGGTCCTGACAAACTTGTTACTTGTGGGGCTCAACAGTAAATCCTGATGTAGTTATTTTAGTTCTCTAAGTGACATTTCCCCACATTTTTTCATACATGTTTTCACAGTGGAGGAGTTTTTTTAACACCCACAGAGCAGTGTGAATTCTCTCGGGTTGTTCAGTCAGTGAACTCACCAACAGATGTTATCGTGACCTTTAAAATGATTTAGTAAACTTCTATACATTTGGATATGCTGATTAGCATTTCTTTCTTTATTGATTGCTGTCTGATGGAGGTAGTATGATGCTGAATTACACATTTATGAGTTACAGTAAATTTTCTGGCCACAAGATAAAAAAAAAAAAGTGTTCTTCCAACTTAATGTCAACACTTTGTCTCTTTCCTGTTTCAACACGACACAAAGCCAGCTCAATAAAGAAGTTCATTTCCCAGTTTAGTGTGGAAGAACTTGACCTTAACCCCATCCAACACTTCTGGGATGAACTAGACTGAGACCTGATCACCAACATCAGTGTTGGACCTTATTAATGCTCTTATGTCTGAAGCGAATCCCTGCCATCATATTGAGATGTCCACATACTTTTGGTGATGTAGTGTTTTAATACCAGAGCAGTGAGATCAAACAATAAGAGGCTCCAGACGGCTCATATAAAGCCCAAATGAAGGATTAGTGGTCAGACGTGGTTTTCAGTGTTCAGAATAAAGCTGTTTTGGCAGCAACACACATGCTGATGTGGTTTTATTAAAATCTTTAAAGCCTCTCCGTCCAGAGTCTGGAACAAAAGAGAGTCTGGCAGCTGCTGAGAAACACAATAAGTCCTGATGACCGTGCATTTACTCTAAATCTAGAAGGTTTTAACAGAGTAAGAGGTCGGGAACTGTCTCAGCCTGCAGAGGAGCATCTTATTATCTTATTATACACATTAGTAAACATTTACTAACCTTACGCTGGACTGTTTTTCTCTCTTGTTGCTTTTTAATAACTGATTATTTGACAGTGTAAAGTGTTAATATGACTCTCAGTAAAGTGCAGCAGCCTCATTAACACAGTAGGATGTTAAAGCACAGTTGCATCTGCTTGTGAAGAAGGTTTATGCTCAGTGGTGACTAATAGCTCTAACATACACTCTACTGGAGGTCAGCTAGACAAACACACGCAAACATGTACATATTGATTTGCCTGGAAGCCGATCACGAATATAGGTTTGAAAAAATAAATAAAAGGCCTTTACACAGTGGGAGGGTGTGACAACATAAACAACATAAAAAATGCTAAATACTTGCCTGCAGAGAGCTGGTCTGCGGTGGTCTGCTGATCTGATCTGCGGTGCATTTATCATGGTTGAAAGGAGTAATAAAGTTTGTCGTCTTAAATCAGACTACGGAGCCTCTGTGTTGTTGTTTTCATAAATACAGACGCAACTAAACTCGTTCCGCACAACGTGATTGGTTGATGCCTTTATTTGCGGTGCAAAAGCTCAGAAAAATCAACCTCGTTCTGAAAAAAAGCATTGCTTTTTCGCCACCTAGTATTCATGTTCTGTGCGAAAGTACTCATGATAAAAATAAACATTAAAAAATGTATATATTGATGTGCAAATAAATCGCACAAAAAAACCTGCCCCCGCTGTGTAAAGGCATTAATTGTTAAATATATCATCATAAGTAGCGGTCCTTACAAAATATCATAGGAAATCCCGTCTTGACTGCACTATATGATGTTATGTGCCTCATGAACCCGATGTATGATGTGATATTTGAGGAAACGCCAGCGGGGTGCAATAGCGTCACGCTGCGGCGCTCCAGGCTCACCTCCAGCACTGGGAACATCTCCATCATGGTTCTGCATCACTTTATACCGTTAGTATCTCAGCGTGCAAATTTGATTCATTGTGCTAGCTGATTTTGGCACGCTTCGTTGATTCATAGCACGCTCGGTCGCTAGATTTAGTCAGTCAGGAGAGAACCAGACAGACTGCTGAACCCAGCTGCTGTTTTGGAAAGAGAAGGTTGGTTGCCGGTAGAACACGACAGGTGGAAGTGGGTTGGGAGCGGCTGATGAGTTCAGATCAGAGCGGAGACGAGTGTAACTCCCGTCCAACTGGATCCTTGTGGGTCTTCAGATTGGTGACGAGGCCGATCCTTGACCCTCATATCTTGGGGCAGTGTGGTGTGAGATCGAGGTTCTTGGTTTGGGCCTTTTTCCTTCATGTGCTGGCTTCGGCAGCACGGTGGAGGTTAATCGTTGCCGAGTGCAGCTCCCTCACAGACTCGCCTCCTCCAGGTCACCTTGTTTGGATAACACATGCTCCCACGTTGTTGAGGTCACTGTGCCAGATGTTTGCCTTGATGTTGTCTTTACATCTGTTTCTTTTCGACCACCTGGGGCACGGCGACCTGTCTGGCGCCGGGAGTAGAGCGTTCGCTTTGGTAGGCGAGAGGCATGCTGATCACGAGTTTGTGTTAGTGGGAGTGATGGTGGGTAGACTGCGAGGACACTGTCCTCCCAGCTGGTCTTTTCCTGAGGCTCCTCTGCTGCAGGTTAAAGAAAATGTAGAACTGCAGTAACGCCACCGAGTTGCTGCCGTTGGTTGAAAACAGAATTTAAACTTGTGTGTAGCGCTGATGAAAAAGCCGTCAACTCTAGATTGATCTTTTTTTCCTGTGAAATCCTTCATTCTTTCATCTCTTCAGGACTCTATGAACTCTTGAAACGATCATATCAACTCTTTGATTGATGGAATCGGCGTTAATATCAAGGATATGGAAACTTTAAAGCTGTATAATAATAATATCTCAAAGCCTCTCACTGTGCAGATAGAGGTGTTTAATTCCAGACTGGTTAGATTAAGGTGACATCTTAATGAGGCCTCTTCACTCCGTAGATTAGATCTGTCTAACCTCTCATCACAAACACCGACGGATAAAACCCACTCTCTGGTGGTCGCTGATGTGTCGCCGTGCGGGCGGTCATTAGCGTCCTCCTCCTGCACGGCTAAACGGACAAATTAGGACACGTGTCAACGACCAAATTAGGACGTGTCAGAACCGATGTAGTTTCTGTGGAGACGGCGTGTCCTTAGCGTGTCCTGGAAACATTCTGATTTAGGAAAGAGAGCAGAGAGAGAGGAGGAATTTATCAATTTATTAAAAGTTAATGAAATCAGGAGGGAGACGGAGACAAGATTGTAATTTCCAGGTTGGACATTTTTTATCAGAAAGTTGTCTGTTCACATTCCAATCAATAACTGGTCTTTTACCGTCTGACAGAACTGTTTTTACTGGTGCTCCTGGCTCAGTATGGATCCATCTGGTCTCTCTTCCTTTATTCTGCTTTAATATCAGTTCAGATAGAAAAACAACACATACGTCCTCTCCCCTCCCATGTGAGCGTTAATCAGATCTCAGAGGACTCGTCCTCCTGGGACACATTGTTCTTTCTATAAAGGAAGTAACACAGCTGATATGTGTGTGTGCGAGAGAGTACATGTGTTTTTTAATTAAAAAGAAAAGCTGTCAGGCTCAAAGTACATTTACATAATCAGGAATAAATACATACATCTCGGGTCGCTGCATATACTGTATAACCGAGAACATATTCTACTGTGTGGAGGTTTAGAACATAAATACTGCAGCATACGCTCCCAAAGTCCACCCGTCTCAGTCAATAGTGGACACGTGCACCATCCAGAAAACAGGTCGAAGATATTAAATAGATAAATATTAGAAAAGGTTATGCTTTACATTACTAGTCCCATAATTATTACCTCCGCCAAGAAGGTTATGTAATCAGTTTGGTTTGGTTTGTTTGTCAGCAGGATTATAATTCACTTGCACTTAATAGTATAAGTATAAGAAGCATACGAATTGAGCAGCGTCTCATTTTCCCTTATAATAACTACAAAGTGGATAGTCATTTAGCTTCCTAACAATGTACAGTTACATTTAATTATCTTTATAGAAAACTAGGAAACTACTAAGGCTGTAAAAGAGTAGCCGGGAAAAAAAAGAAAAACAGTAATCCAATTCAAACTTGGATTATTTATTGTGGCTAATAAATGTTTATTGTATGAGTAACATCAAATAAAGGTTAACGCCTGATGAGGTGTTGATAATCAGGATTTAATTTAATTTAATTAATTCCTGATTATGGACACCTTGAAGAGCATTATCCCGCTTATACCATGGTCACAAAGAAAAAAGAAATTAAGACCATTAATTTATATTTTCATGCAACTAAAATCAAAGGTTTTTCCACAATGCGTTCGCTCGGTTTGTTGGTTAGTTTGTTGGTTTGTTGGTTTATTTGTTGGTTTGTTTGTTTGTTTGTTTGTTTGTTTGTTGGTTGGTTTGTTGGTTTGTTGGTTTATTTGTTGGTTTGTTTGTTTGTTTGTTGGTTTGTTTGTTGGTTGGTTTTTGGTTGGTTTGTTGGTTTATTGGTTAGTTGGTTGGTTTGTTGGTTTGTCTGTTTGGAGGATTACTCCAAAAGTCCGCAATGGATTTGAATGCAGTTTTTGGAGTGGTGGGGTGTGGCACAATGAACAAACAATTCGATTTTGCTGGCAATTCAGGTCATGATCCAGCTTCGGGAATTTTTTTTAATAACTCCGGTCAGCCTGTGCATTAACACCACAGGCTTTAGGACATGCGCAGTGTAACTGATGACACTTTCATGACGCATCACCCTGCCTCTTTCCCTCTGCCTACAGAGGGACAGACAGAGAGCGGGGGGTGGAGGTTCAGTGTTTTTTCACATTAAACTCGGTGAAATTACAGTTGAGTTCGACCAAAGCACACTTGGTGATTGTTGGAAAGAGTAACGACGACGGTTTAGGTGAATTTTACTTTGTTTCTGTCCAGTTTGAATGAAGTGTTTTACGATGCTCCGCTACGTACAGCTGATCTCAACATAAACAAAAATACAAGTGGATGATGGCGCAAGCTGCACGGAGAGGGGGGGTGCAATCGTACATGGGCAGCTCGGTGGAGGTCTGCGCTCTCCAAGTGCCGTTCTAGTTTAGAACTGTGAAGAGACACTTTAACTGAAACTATTAAGTAGGTGTACATTATCAGGAATTAATCAATAATCAATAATCAATAATATGACACCCTTCAGCCAACCAGAATCGAGAATTCACTCAGACTACAGTCCTATTAGACATGTTCAGTGATGAGATAAAGGTATGCAGGCAGCTGCAGGTAGCGGATGTGTTTACAGACATATATTACATCATTGTTATCTTCATTCTAATCATGCTAACCTCCTCCTACTATATATAAACATCCCGTCAGCTGTTAGAAACCACTTTATATTCACCTCCAGGACACGGTCTCAGGGGAGCTGTCCACTGCCGAAGGTCTCAGAGACGCCATCTTTCTATAAATAAAGACTAATAATGGTAATAATGAAGAGCATGTGGTGTTTCCTGAGTCTCCAGGCTTGTATCTGAGGTTTGGTGGTTAACCTCGGTTAACATGTTCACATTGGATGTTATTAATGACAGAACTGGTTCAGCCCGCAGCTATACGTACACACCAGAGGACAGCACTTCAGCTGAATACTGACATCCTCATAATGAGCCCGATCATTAGCCCCGAAGGCTGCCCAGACAAACCAGGATTATCTTTAGAAGGGGGATTAAATCACACTTAATCTGGTAATTGTACAGCGGTGATGACATCTTTTTGTGGTCCGACCCGGATTTAGCTCATTGTACTCGTGTTCAAATCCATACGGAGGTTCTGCATTAGGTTTTTTGATTAGAAAGTATAAGACTTATAGTTATGCATTAAAATTAACAAAATTAAGTTTTACTTAATTTTATATAAGTGTTTTAAATCACAATTAATCTTGTAATTGTACAGCAGTGATGACGTCCTGGTCCAACCTGTCAGCTCCACTCAGCTCAAGGATTGAAACGGCACATTTTCAATAGAAGTTCTGCATTAGGTATTTGATAATAAGACTTATGGTACTTCCACATTTAATTTAACAAGGTAGTGTTTTTCTTAATTGAATAAGCAAGTAGGTCATTGTATGATTGTACATAAGTGATGTCATCTTTGGCTCTACTTTGGCTTCAAACGGCAGATTTCCGATAGAAGACTCATATTTAATTGAACAAGATAATACTTAATTGTATATGTGTATTAAATCACATGTTGCATTTGGGCAGCACTGATTACATCCTATTATAGTCCGACATGGATGTTGGCTTAAAATGTCAGATTTTCCTATTCTGAATTAGATTTTCTTATTAAAAAATAAGACTTTTAATACTTAAATATTTCATTTCACAAGATATTATACTTTGTGAATGTATTAAATCATAATCAATGTTGTATTTTTGTAGAGCAGTGATCTCTTTATGGTCCACTTTGGCTTCAAATGGCAGATTTCCAATGGAAGTTTTGAATTGAGTTTTTGATTAGAAAATGACACGCATGGTACTGTACTTACAAGATAATGTTCCTCTTAATTTAAGCAGTGAGGGCATCATTTTATAGTCTTAAGCTTCAAATCTGCAGATTTCAAATGAAAGTTTGAAAATATGACGGCATGGTACTTAAACATTTAATTAAACAAGATTATATTATCGTGTAATATCATTTTATAATTGTGCAGCACCTGGATGTTGGCTGCACTCGAGGTTAAAATGACAGATTTCCTATGAGAGTTCTGAATTAGATTTTTTTTTTATTAGAAAATAAAACTAAATATTTAATTTCACAAGATAATATGCTACTTAACGTTATGAATGTAGCCCGACAGAACCGGTACCCTGTGGCGTAGTTACAAAAAGTCGTGATGGAAGATGATATACAGTATTTATAGAAGATATGCATTTAATACTGGCTTGAAAACATGAGGTCTTTCGCCTCAGATCGCCTGAGTATATCTTTTTAAATTATACCATAAATAGTATATCTTAGTGTATTTTCATTACCAGTTGTAGTAGTAGAATACATTCAGTTGCATCATTATCTATTGGAGCTTTGTTATAATGGTGATATTGCCTTTGAAATTCAGATTGTATACTAGGCGAGGAAGAAAATCTTATTTCCTTTATTGCATTTTCTCTGGAATGGTGATAGTTTGCTTTACGTAGAATGGATTCTAAGCTTCTTACCTTTCAAGAAAATATGCATCTAATCCTCATGTGTGATTTATTTTGGGTATACTTTTTTATGACGTAGTTAATGTTACAATTGTAGAGCAGTAATGGCATCTTTTTATGGTCCGAGCTTGACTTGTTGGCGTCAAACGGCAGATTTCCACTGGAAGTTTTTGAATCATAAAATACAACTAATGACACATACACAAGATAATTTACTATATTGTTTGGTATACAGGAATATGCAGAAACTCCAGCCGCCAACATCAGAGTGTGCAGCTCAAATAACACAATACAGCAGGAAAAAACACCCCAAAATATCTCCGTTGTGTGTTTTATTGTCATGAAGATATTTTTAGTCGACGCTCAGAAGCTCCGTGGAGGAATTCAAATCACGTTAACAGGTTGTGACTAATTAAAAACCGTGACTCCTGTGGCTCAGTGGAAACGTGAGCTGTACTTTTATATCCTTTTTTTCTATCTCTTATATCAATCTCTCTCTCTACTCTACTCTGGAGTAGAAATGTTATTATTCATAACAAATAAAGCTTAATTAATTAGCGCTTCTCATGACTCCCTCCTTTCTAAACGTGTTCTAATATTGCTTCTGGGTGTATTTTAGGGAGATCAGGAATCCACGTGATTATGTGTTGGACTTTTCTTTGTATCTAGAGGACGTATAAGTATACGAAAGCAGAACCGACAGAGTTAAATAAAAAACACAAGGAAGCCAAATTACATTTTGAGTTTAATTACTAGATGAACTTGGTGTGTGTGTGTGTGTAATCCTGTGAACCAGGCTAATTAATCATCTGTATTAGCTCTTTCTGACTCCCTGCAGTGGTTTTGTTTGAAGTGGATAATTTATTACGACAGAGGCTGTTTGCATAGACTTCATTAGAATATAAGGAGCCATAAATCATTGAGTATTCTGTCTGTGTACCTATCTACCTATGATACCTGTCTGTCTCTTTCTAAGGGTGATCGTAGTCATGCTGAGCATCTACTGTATCTGGCTACAACCTCACGTTGTGATTGGCTGACAGGAATCATAATAAGTGTCCATTTGGAACCATATCTGGAAGCCTATTTACACCTTTTTAACCTCTTCATACGTGTAACCATAGCAACCTATGTTAAAGGTCCCATATCGTGCTCATTTTCAGGTTCATACTTGTATTTTGAGTTTTCTACTAGAACATGTTTACATGCTGTAATGTTAAAAAAAAATCTTTATTTTCCTCGTACTGTCTGCCTGAATATACCTGTATTTACCCTCTGTCTTAAAGACTCCCTTTTAGTGCGTTTCAACGGAATTGCGTTGTTAGGCAACAGTTTATGTCCATGTTTACTTCCTGTCAGCTGATGTTATTTACGTACACTGCAACAGGAAACAAACTGGGACACATTTAGCTTGTTTACTTTTAAAACCGTGTGATGATCTATATATTGTATATTTCTGACATCACAAATGGACAGAAATCCTGACGGCTTGTTTCAAACACACAATTTCTGAATACAGGCTGTGTGTATTTGTCCGTATATTGAGTGTTTTGATAGTTTAACAGTATTTATAAAGCATTAAACCTGCTTTATAATATAAAACACATGAAAATCTCACTTTTTACAATATAGGACCTTTAAAAACCGCCAGATTGGCTACAATCACTAACCAGCATCGTTACTTTAAATAAATTCCTTTGTCAGAGCTGTTGACTTCAGATATGTCAACGCGCATCTAGTCAGCCACCATTATCATGGCATTATTATTAATAATAATTCATAACTTTCTTTGTAACCATGGCAACGCATGCATACAACAAACACATTGTCATGAACCACAGTGGCTCTCTAGGGAGCTGTCCGGTGCTGAAGTCTGCAGTCCGCAGAGGGTTTTTTTCTGGTTCTGGTTTCTCTGAACCGCTGCACACATCTCAGATGTTTTCTGGTCTTGTGTTGTACTTATTGATGATTGTTAACCCAGTTGGAGCATTGGATGTATAAAGAGAACTGGATACTGTATTCCAAGATGGCACACAAATTCATTCCAATGAAAGTGGCTCAATGGGCGGCAAAAAAATATTTCAGGCTTCCACAGGCATTTGTGTTTTCGGGGCCCACAGAGTATATATGTGCATTAGAAATTTTCTAACTTTAGAAACTCCAAAAAATATTTTTTTTAATCATTTATTTGTTGATTATATGTTATATAATAAATCTAAATCTGTCAAATATTTATTTAGTTTATTTTATTTATTTTATTTGATATGGACATCAGCATTTAATTGTAACAAACATTTATGCACAAGGACTAAATGCACTGTGTTTAGAGGCTTTTTTAAAAAAAAAAAGGACTTAAAATAGAAAAAGAACAGAAAATAGATACACAAAAGTACGTCCACAAATACATACGTCTACAAAAACATACATAAGATACAAAATATAGGTGTGTCTACAAGTATTAGGTGTAGTGGACTAAAAAAAATACAACATTAGCCTCTGAGATGTAGTGGAGTAGAAGAAGAAAGTAGCAGAAAATGGAAATCCAGTAGTACAAGTACCTCAGAATTGTACTAAAGTACAGCACTTACGCAAATGTACTTAGTTACTTTCCACCACTGTCCTCTACCAGAATGAAGTGTGATAGATGTAATAGAGTAAATAGAAATAGTACGATTACAACATGGAGATTCAGAATGACAATATGAGGTAACTAAAGTACAAAGAGAGACGATGTGGAGCCTCTTCCAGAACCAGAACCAGACAGGAGCTCTCTACTTGCAGCAGATCTCATCAGCTTCCCTATCCGCCCATCCCAGTATGAACCCAGTTAGCTGTTCGCTAAAAGACCAGTGGCGCTGACAGGTTGTCCTCCTTCATGTGCTGAGCTTCGGTGCAATTATAGAACAATCATGGGTCCGTTTTCCAGCCTCCTGCAGCTCACCAGAGTGTCTTCAGAGCCTATTAGAACCTGTTAAAGGTCAAAGTCAATCATCATGATTCTTCACGTCTCTGAGCCAGAACTCTGTCGATGTGTAATCAGCATGCTGTCTGAACCACATACACATCCTCAGCATCTGCTGAGATCTGGACCGCCTCTATCTGGAATTTACACCGGGTCAACACGATGATAAAAAAACAGCGAAGACGGATGCTGGGTCAGCCGAAGCAGAGCGCGTGATGGAGGAACCAGATGGTGGGAGCGAAGAAGAGTGATTTGTGTGACAAAATGTAAAGAGAAACGAACAGACGGAGACGACAGAAGAGAGAGGAAGACGAAGATGAAAACAGAAAATGAGCGGATAAAGAAAACAGATGGAGAAATAAGAGTGAAAACAGAAAGAAAGACGTTATATAAACTCCCCATCTGCCGGTTAATGAGATCCACTCTGCCGAGAGAGACGGAGATGTTATCATCCCTCTCTTAACGTCCTCGTTGTTGCTCCGCTCGTCACGCTGTCAGGTGGAGATCTGATCATTCAAACTGCTGTCTCTAACGTAAACAGAAGAAAAACAACAATTTCTCCGCTCTAGTGTGACCATGGCAACCACACCGGGGAGAATAATAGTTAATTTTACTGTAACGTGAGAGCGGTAAATTGTATGACAGCTGTCCACCAGTGATAATGGGCGTCAAGCAACATCAGCTCCTCGATTGAGTCATCTGCTGCGAGCCAACAGACAGCGTTAAAGATAATAGTCGCTCTAAATGGCTGCCTAGGGTGTCCTTACTTCACTTCCTGTCTCAGACAGGCCGTCCTCATTTACATTTTATTATTCAACCACCATTTAAAGAGTGAAAGACAACTGAAGAGGAGAGACAACAGACTCTGGGTGTGGAGAATTTGATTAATAGTATAAATACGTGTGTTTCCATCCACGTTTCTCCATGAAAGAAGCTGAGAAAAAAGTCTCAAAGAAAGTTTGTGTATCAATAAAAGCAAAAAAACGTTTCTCAGACTTCGCCAATTAATCATGAAGTTCATGAAGCGGCAGATGAAAACAAAAGCAGATCTGTGTGGAGCGATTAGGAGACTGTCATGTTCTGGCTGTGCCAGCCTCTGGTTATTTACTTTTGTGATTTTGGATTTGGTGTCTTTTATATTATTCCGGTGTTTCCTGTTTTATTTTGGTAATTCACTCCTCCTGTGTCTTGTCTGGTTTTACTTCCCTCCTTTGTTTGTTTTCCCGCCTTTTGTTGATTGTCTGCCCTGCCCTGATTTGTTTCACCTGTGTGTAATCATGTCTTGTATTTAAGCCTGTGTGTTCCCCTCTGCCCTTGTCGGTTCGTTTGTCTCTCCAGCCCCGTCTACCTTGTCCTCCGTGTTCTTTGTTTCCTCCTGCTCTGATCCTGGTGTCCCTCGTGTTTCCCTGGTTTGTGATTTTTGGTTTTGGTCCTCTGTTTGGTTTTTGTTGTTTGTTACTATTTGTTCTTTTGGTACTTGGTTCCCCTCCCTGCCTTTTGTTGTTTTGGATTTTTCAGCTCTATTAAAGCTTGCTTTTATTTCTAACTACCTGTCCTGCCTGTTACTCTGCGATTGGGTCAACTTTGTAAACTCACCATACGACAGAGACGACACTATAACCTTCCTCAGATTGGAACAAACAGAAATTTCCATCTTATTTTCCTTCGTTTGAGGTTTGTCATCTCATTGCACCTTCTTCTTCTGCGATGGTTTAATGGCACCTAATCTCCATATGAATGCAGAGTTAGCAGCAGGACTATTTTGATATTGGACGCCTTCTGGTTTCCGTTTGTAGTCTGAGTAGTATTGACCAATCACATTTGAGCGGTTTTCGATTGAATGCTCGAAACAGTCCATGTGGAGAGTAAAAGAGTTGGAACGCATCAGCTGAAATGCAGTCTGGGAACCCACCGGTTATCGTTTGACCATGATTTAGCTTTTTATTAGCTATAACTAAGCTGTTAATGGAGTGTTTACTGGCTGCTTGTGACACAATCCAGTCGTAGGACTCATCTCTCCATTCTTGTCTCAAGTTGCTAATTGGACTGTAAAGAGGAGGAAGTCTCTGCTGCGTCGCATGGTGGTGGCGCGTTTCCCAGATGTACAAAAGACGTGTAGATACAACAAACATCCCCATGACCCCGTGTGTAAAAGTAAAGCTGTTCACAAAGACTTCTGAAGTTCTAAAAACTCTTTTCCACCTCATCACCCAGTTATGTTGCCAGAAGGTCAAATCTTTAACAATGAAGCACACAATAATCCCCCAGGAACAAAGAGAAGGGTCGGCAGCGGAGTCATTAATAAAAAGCAGTTACATCCAATCAGAAAGCAATCTGCTGTGTAAACAGGAAGTCAGTGCAGCTTCACGTCCTGCAACAGAATGTCTAAAAAAATCAACGTTTCCAACAGAGTGGGCGGCTAATCAGCTCATTTCTATCGTCTAATCAAACATCTCCAGGTGTGTTATGATACTTTAGTTTAAAGGTCGGCGCCGCTCGGCTGTTAAAATGTTTTTCAAGCTTTTATCGCTGCGGGAAAATCAAGACCTCTGATTGGCCGGGCTGGCAGCGGGCCAAGCCAATCAGCCGGCCCCGGGGCGATCTGATGGTCACTGTCCTCTGACTCTCCTCTACACACACACACACACACATATATACTGTATATATAGATTTTCCACTAGTGCAGTGAGACAGAGAGAGATGCTGTATCAGGACTGACAGCTTGACATCTTCACCGTCACCTCAGTTTGCATCACTCTGAACCAGTTATAGTCCTTCACACTGGAGACGTGTCTCACCTGTCCACAGGGATCTCTGATGCAGGACACGTTCACTACTCTCTCACTTTATTAAAACAGTTTTACAGACCCTTCATTTTTAACTCATGCAGAGCACCACCTCACCAGCCGATTAGACTGTTATCAGGCTATTGAATAGGCCTTATCAGTCGCTATAAGCCTCATAGATGTGGGCCAATAGGGGCCTACTACACCTACTACGTTGTAAAAGTGAAAGTGAAACTTAAAAGCAACTCGTTCTAACATGTAAAACTGAATGAAACGTCAAGTTTTTAAAAGGTCGTTATCAAAATCTATCAGGATATTTTGATGAGATGTATTGATCCAATTCCTCCTCCCCTGAAGTTAAACTCTTTTAGTTTTAACACCCTCGTGATCTTTCTGTTAACGCCGCCCTCAGGACAAACTCCACATTTCAAACTCCACTCTTAAGAATAGCTGAACCATCAGTCTGTAATTTATTCCGTACAGCACTTTCATATTATAGGGTGTAATGAACATTTCAGCCTCCAGCAGCACTTGCTGTTTGTTATTTGTGTGCTGTAGGTCTCTCTCTCTCTCTCTCTCTTTCTCTCTTTCTCTCTCTCTCTCTCTCTCTCTCTCTCTCTTCTTTCTCTCTCTCTCTCTCTCTCTCTCAGGTTGTCTGGTAGCTCTGAAGGCGTTTTAACATTCAAAGACTCTCCTCTGTTCTCTCTTCTGGTGTCTGCTGAATATGGAGCAGCTCTTATCTGAACGAGCTAAAGATAATTGGTGGACAAGTGGAGCTCGACCGCAGAGAGGGAGAGAGGGAGGAAGCAGCGAAACTCAGAGACAAAAGTCACAGTGTGGTGATACTGAAAATAGATGATTTATCTGATGTGTGTGTGTGTGTGTGTGTGTGTGATGGAGACGGTCCTCTGAGTAAAGACAGAAAGAAAATCATGACAGTGACCAGAGGTAGTTTAAGGCTGGCCCACACTAAAAGATGTTTCAGATCTTACCAGATGTGTAAAATGTGAGAGAGCCCACATATAACAACATGTTCTGTTAAATTTAACAGTTTAGTTCCTATAGTGTGTGGAGAGCAACGATTTGACTAAAACAGCACAAAACAAAACCCACACACAACAGAATATCCCATCGTAAATATTGAACATTTTTAAGATTTACGATTTGAGAACGGTGCGGTCGGGATGGACTTCTTAGCCAAACGGGGGACGTAAAAACACTCTTAACATACCTCACACCACAGTAACATCTGGAAAGATAATCTTTAGAAGCATCAAACAATCAGGGCTTTGCTGATGATTTTCAGGAGGAATCAGGCCCCAAAAATAAGTTCCACTAAAGCTGCAATAGACACATTTTTGCTATAACTTATCATTATGAAGTAAATGTTGATTTCACAATGTAATGGCTAGAGAACAATGACACTATCGGCATTTAGATTGGTTCCCCTTAAGCTTTGCCTTCACTGTGCACTTCTGTCTGCCACCAGGTACGATCTCCCGGGAATGAAGGCTCCGTTTATGGCACAAAAGGAAGTGCGTCAACTTATTATTACACAACCAAAACTGGAAGAGCACGGCGCGTTTGTTTTCCCCGGTACCTATCAGTAGCTACCAGTGGCTATCCCCGGTTACCAAAGAGTATCAATGGAAGTTCTTTGCAGTTATTATCCCCAGTAGAGGAAATATTGTCAGTGGAACAACTGAAGGTGTGGAGTACTGAACAGTAGAAAACAAAATGCAGTGTGTCCTGTGCAGTGTTACCACCCCTTTTCCAATGAAAAGCCACTTTTCCATCAATAAGTTCCTGGTAATTTTAGTCCAGAGCCCTGTTTCCACCGCAGGAACTTTCTCCCAGAACTAGCAACCTTTTGAGGAACTCACTGCGTTTCGACTGCAGAGACCAGGGTCCAAATTAAGTTCCGGGGACATTTTACTGGGCGTTTTTACACCGCCAGAAAGACTTTTAGTTCATTGAAAAGTAGATCAGAGACTAAAACTCCCTGGAACTTTGGGTGGAAACCCAGCTAAGGCACTACTTTTCAAGGAACTAAAAGGTTCCTTCAGCCCACTGTTGTCTGTGTTTCCACCGTGGTCTAAAGACCTGCAAAGATTAGACAAATTAGTCCGCTGACATATGAAAAAGCAACATGGCATGAGACGAGGGCTGCTGGTGGTCACAGCGGTAAACACACTCTGCAGCCTGACGTTCAGTGTGTCGCCAGTTTCATCTAAAAAACACGTTGAAAAGAAATAAACGTTAAGTTTCTTCTCCCTGTGACGACATTAACTGGGGGTAAAATGTCCCTGGAACATAGTTTAGACCCTGCAGTTGAAACGCAACGAGTTCCTCAAAAGGTTCCTAAAGTAGCTACCACTAGCTCCAAAAGAAGCTAAAAGTCGCCAGATAACATCATACGCTCATTTGCATAATGGTGACATAATCGGGCATTCATTTGCTTAAAGCTTAGTGGTTGTGTTGTTTGCAAAGAGGGAGAGAGACCGCCAAGAGTCTGCTGTTGGCAGAAGAGCTGTTGACTGTGATTACTCTGAGCAGCACTGAGAATGAATTACAATATAATATATTTCAATATATTTCTTGCTTTTTCCCTGATGGTCTGAATAAGTCGTTAAATTTCTCACTATTAGTACTCTGAGGAAAACTAAAAGCGAGAACATGATGCCACCTGGATACCATTTGTTTATACCATTCAATTGAAAGTATTTAACTGTTTATTCTGAACATATGGCATTTATTTTACTCCGCTGGTAACCAAAGCGTGTTTAAACTCCTCCGTCATGGGAGATAAAACAAATGAACATTTGTGCCAAAGCTGGCAGCCTTAAACGCTGACTGAAGTCGCTTTCATGTGGCAGATTAATGACAGTTATAGTCGACAGTTTGACATCTGAAACGCGCTGCATTAATTAATGATCTGTCACACAAAAGATTATGAAGAAGTCATGATTTTTTTTTTTATATTAGTGTTGTTTTGACATCCAGTTTCTCTCGCTGAATGTAGTTTGATAGTGAAAGTTGGCTTGTATGTAAACTCTTCCCACAACATCACAACATGAAGTTGTACCGAGGCGTTTCATATCTCCAGAGAGTGAAGGAATGAACGTATGTTTGTCGGCCAACCAAGAAGTTAGCATCGCCGTGGTTCCCTCGACAAAAAGCTGATGGGATTGTTCCATTTTTATATCGTAGAACAAAACGTTAAAATCTCTTCAGCTTGTGTTAACCACAGACTTTATTTCAGGCATTTAACTAAAAACACATTCAAGAAACTCAACTTCCAGACGAGGTAACCGGAAGTGGTAAAATGCTAACTCATATCTGGGTTTTAGGCCTCATGCTTGCACCGCTCTGTGAATATGTTGTAGCTTTGTAGTTTTGTTATTCTGTTTTATTCCTATTATTGATTTAAGGTTGTTTTTTGACGTAGAGAGACTGTCTGTCACGTCCCTTGTCGGGGACAGAGTAGCTGAGGTGAGTTTGAGTTTACTCAACCTTTTCTTTTTACCACCGTAACCTTGGGTTTGACGTCCCAAGTTGACCCAACTTGTTGAGATATACAGCTGTCATATTTTCCAGCGATGATTGAGAAAAAGCTGCAGCTTTTGATTGACATATCCATCCCACTGGGTGTTGAGTTCCTCAGTCTGTTCGTTGTGTCCGCTGAGTGCTCTGGCCGTCAGCCGACGCTCGTCAAATGATGCAAGGCTACTCATCATGGTCGATGTGTGCTGCTTTTGACATTTTCATTGCTCTGTGTAGACGAGTCAAAGCACTTGAGGAAAGATTGTGGTTTTAGAAAAATGGAAACTCTGACTTGAGTCATAAAGTCTTTGCCCCAACTCAAACTTACTGCCAAACACAAATTTGGATGTTTTGTTGATTTTTAATTCTGCAAAACATTTACTGAAATGTTTTTAAGATGCTCACTTTCTACAGTGTTAAGGTTAGAAAAAGATCGTGGCTATGGCAGATAAACTATGGGAAAGGTTAGGGAACTAAAATACTTATGTTTGTTTGGGAAGATATCAGGATTAAGGGGGTTAATAAAAAGGCTGATTGCAGGTCTGTGACAAAACACAAACTGAAAATTGGACTCTTAAAGACGTTTCACACCAAGCACGGATTTCCGTCTGAAAAACTTGCACAGAAATGTCTAAAAGTTGCGGAAATATATGTTTGACCACTGAAGTGCTTTGTTCAAACTGATGTCATACCTCCAGGTCATAGCTAGCTAACTGCCAAAATGGGGGAACGTCTTATCAATTTGGTTTCTCAACACCCAATAATGTACGACAAACACAGTGACAACCAAATAAAGGACAATATCTGGCTTCAGATCGGCCAGCAGCTGGGATACGATGAAATGGCAACTGCATTTTCGCATCTCAATGGTGAGAAACGTCTTTTACTTTCCACTTCACCACATAAAGGACACAGTACACAGAACGCCTACATTGGAATTTGGCAACTCCAATTCCACAGTAAGCGCAATATGGACTTGTGTCCCATTTCCTGGAGTGTTGCCAGGGAACGTAATCCAAACAGCAATTTTGCCCGACTTATTTTTAGGAGCTGTGGTTGTCTCAGCATCCACTTTGTAGGACATCTAATCATTTGTTGTTTTTAACGAAGGCTGCGGAAAAAAACAATATAGACAGAATTCAAATTTTAGATCTGGGTCTTTTGGTCTTAAGCTGACAGAGATCCAATCTAAAATCTGTCCACACAGATTCATTATCGACTTAATTAGTCAGCCTGCCTGCTAACTGCTGACACATCCAAACACACACACACACACACACACACACACACACACACACACAGATTTCAAGACAGCCACTCATGTGAGCCTGTTCTTCTGATACTGAAGCAATTACATCCACCATCCAGCCGCAGTGACAGCATCATGATTCAGCTGTGATTCATTAAATCAGCAGCAGAACAGAAGTAAAAATACAACAATCTGTAGAACACTGTGGTGTTGTCTAATGCAGCCAGTTAGGGCTTGCCAAACACTGCAACCTCCAGAGGCTTTATGGGGGAGAATGAAAAAGATGCAGAAGGTATAGACACATCTGGCCTGCAGCTGGTGTGATAGCAGTGGGATTCACTGAGCAGGTGCATCTACATGTTCCCAGATAGTTGTGATGGATGACTGCAAAGTCAGCATCTACCATAATATCCCACAATATCAATGTGTATTTAATCCACGTAATCGAGAACCAGGTAGTAGAAAGAGCCACAAACGCCGCACAGGGAGGAGGTCGCACTCCAAAAAAACGCCAGAAATATCTATATCTTTACTTTGGCGATTGCTCGTTTAGTCCTCAATATTTAAAGTCATAGAATGAGTTTTCAGGGATTTATAAAAGATAACGATTTAGTATTACACTTCCATAAAGTTTGGGGACTCAAAATCGGTGAAGTAGAGGCCAAAATAGCTTGAACTTTACTCCATAGGTATGGGTCAAGCTCCAAAAACACTGGATCCTACACTTCCCATATATTGCTACGAGGTGAAAGTCAATTGTTTGTTCCATTGCAACATCAGCACCCAGCAGCAGAGCTACACTTCCACCATTTTGGACTGAAAGAGACTATCGGACGCCAGTAAAAACGTCCGCCTACAAAGTGACGTACAAAAGTAAAACTAAATTATTTATATTCTACTGTTATATTCTAACAAAATGTCCTGTGTTGAACAACAAAATATTACAAATATTATAAGAGTTTTCAGTCCAAAATGGCGGCAGCAGCAGTTGTCAAACAAACATTGAAGTTTCATCTCTTTGCTTCTATACTCTTTGGACACTCCCTGTCAGGTAAAGGTTCAGGTCTTTAAAACTCCACACCTCCAGTTTTGCTTTTAAAACAATTTTGTAACTACTGAATTTTTAGTTCAAGCCTAAGCCAAGACAACCCTGATGACATCACTATGACATCATCAGGATTATTTTCTCAGACCCGATGAAGCTCCTCCAGAGAGACAATAAAAATACATTTTATAACAGTTTTAACAGGCGGAGTTGTCCTCCACATGGCTAGTTAACTCACCTATATATCTAAAGTTGAAGTAGGAGTTCCCCTTTAACATTTGGATTATAGGCGAGGGACTCTCTGTGTTGTGTTCTGCTCCCGGCCTCAGCTCTGTTTCACTGCAGAGCAAAATCAGCAGAAAGATGTAGTTATTTTTCATCTGTGACAAAAAGAAACAGAGTAATAAAAGAGAGTAACCACATGAGAGTGACGGCGGAGAGAATCTAATTCAGGTTATATTTTGTGTGTTTCGGGACACAGAAATCTCCTGAAGGTTCCTTCTGCATTCAAATGAAACGATTCATTTCATTTTAATCTAAATGTCCATTGAGTATAATGTTTAATCTGCATATTCTACCTAAAACCAAACAGCCTGATTTGCATTTCCCCCTTAAGTTAAACCAATCACATATCCTCCCTCCCACAGCCAACCAATCAGTTCTGCTGTCTGAGCCTCAGTCATGTGGATAATGAGCTGTCAGCCAATCACATTCCGCCTGCGAGCAGAGCGCTGGCACGTGATTGGATGCTGGCTGTGGATTAAGCAGTGTGGAATTCAGTTTCCACGGTAACTTATATACTTCACGATGCATTAGTTGAGCTGCCAGTTATACTCGGTCCGTCACGCATCGCCTCGACTCACACATGTGCTCATTTAAATGAGTTTTAGCCCAGCTGGAGGCGCCGGAGCTGAACGCTGATCGCTGCTGCGTTTCAATGTTCAGCAGGAAATCCTGTTTCAATTGGTGGAATCCATTTATAACAATGGAGTCGTCGCGGTCGGTGGAGTCGCTCGCGGGGGGGAATGTAAATCCAGACACATTGTTTGTGTTGAGTTGAACTTTGGGGAACTTTGGCGTGTGAATTTGTGCGGGTGACCAATAGTGTGCCGTCTTTACGGTGCTGACCTTTTGAGGGAACAGATCCAAAATGGAGGATGCTATTGCATTTTATTAGCTGAGCCATTAGCTCGCTAGCTACGTTAGTTTAGCAACTAGCCATGTTCTATTTACCGAAGAGGTGCACTGATGAATTTCCTGATGTGTCTCGGCCATTTACACACCAAGAGCATGATGAATAAACAACACAGAAATGCAAATTACTTTATAACGCTCCAAACTTACGCTAAATCTTGGCAAGGAAAAACTGTTACAGCCATTTTCAAGGGGGTCCCTTGACCTCTGACCTCCAGATATGTGAATGAAAATGGATTCTATGGGTACCCACGAGTCTCCCCTTTACAGACATGCCCACTTTATGATAATCACATGCAGTTTGGGGCAAGTCATAGTCAAGTCAGCACACTGACACACTGACAGCTGTTGTTGCCTGTTGGGCTGCAGTTTGCCATGTTATGATTTGAGCATATTTTTTATGCTAAATGCAGTACCTGTGAGGGTTTCTGGACAATATGTGTCAGTGTTTTGTGTTGTTAATTGATTTCCAGTAATAAATATATACATACGTTTGCATAAAGCAGCATATTTGTCCACTCCCATGTTGATAAGAGTGTTAAATACTTGATAAATCTCCCTTTAAGGTACATTATGAACAGATAAAAACATTGTGATTCAATATTTAAAGCGATTGACAGCCCTAATGTAAACATGTTCTAGTAGAACACCAAGTGTGAACGTGGAAATGAGCATATAAAGCGTTTTATATCCTTCATTAATACAGACTAGCAGAGCTCTCACTCTCTATTTAAGAATGAACAGGCTGAAGAAATGATAATTTGAACAAACAAGGAACATCTGCACACCCACACACACGCTGTCTTTAATGTGTGTGCGTGACTTTCTGTCTTTTCTTTGTTTGTTTGCTTCACTTCTTCATCAGCAGCTGGAAAACTGGGACAAACTCAGCAACAGTGTGTTAGTGGGAGAGTTTTCTGTCTGCAGCAGCTGTTTTAATGTCTCCAGGCAACTAGAGACTGTCTCCCTCTCTGTCTATCTGTCTGTCTGTCTCCTCTTAGATTTGTCTCTGCAGCAGCTGTTTTTTTATGTCTCCAGGCAACTACAGTCTGTCTGTCTGTCTCTGTTTGTCTCACTCTTCTTGTTTGACAGTGTTAAACTGGAACAATCAGCCAGTGATCCCTCATCACGTGGTACCAGACTCTGTTTTTAGCTCCGTACGTCGGAGCTGCGTCGGCTGATCTAACCCTGAACACGTTTATTAACTACGTCTCTATTCTGGGGTTTCCATTAGTTAGTTAGTGGCGGAGTGTAGTTAATATTTTCTTCAGTAGTTCTCTGTGTATTTCTTCTGCAAAGAAATATAACATAACAACTAGGGCTGTCAATGTTAATGTCATAATAACATGTTAATGCAAATTCAAAATGTGCCTTAAAGGGAGATTTGTCAAGTATTTAATACTCTTATCAACATGGGAGTGGACAAATATGCTGCTTTATGCAAATGTATGTATATTTTTACTATTGTAAATCAATTAACAACACAAAACAATGACAAATATTGTCCAGAAACCCTCACAGGTACTGCATTTAGCATACAAAATATGCTCAAATCATAACATGGCAAACTCAAGGCCAACATGCAACAACAGCTGTCAGTGTGTCAGTGTGCTGACTTGACTATGACTTGCCCCAAAATGCATTTGATTATCAGAAAGTGGGCATGTCTGTAAAGGGGAGACTCGTGGGAACCCATAGAACCCATTTACATTCACATATCGTGAGGTTAGAGGTCAAGGGACCCCTTTGAAAATGGCCATGACAGTTTTTTTCTCACCAAAATTGAACGCATGTTTGGAGCGTTATTTATCCTCCTTCACAACCAGCTAGTATGACATGTATTCCTAAGATTTTCTAGTTTCATTTGATACCAGTATCTTCACTCTAACTTTAAAACTGAGCCGCTACAACCTAAAAATGGATTTGCGTTAACTTTGACAGCCCTCAACATTAATAATTCACAGAGTTTTACCAGTAGTGGAGCTAAAAGTTTGTCCTGAGTTTGGTGCAAAAGGAAAGGTTGTGAGGTCATTTAAATCAAAATGCTTCCTCCTCTGGGGAGAATGAATGTGTTCAATAGATTTCATACATACCTCGCCAGTGGTTGTTGGAATATCTCACATTAAACCGTCATAAACGTACCTATTATTGTATATTTTGTTCCTTCTCTGAGCTCTAATTTGCAGGAATATATATTTTTACCTCTATATATTTTCATTTTTTCCCCGTGTCTGCTGTCCTTGGCAATGTTCTGTTCTCTGCTTCTAAAAAAAAAAATCAATTGAAAGAGTGAAAACTTGAGTCAAACTGAGCCGAACAAAAGAAAAACCTCCAGCCGACCGAGGAGTGGTGTGTTCAGTGACTGTACTGTTGTGTGAGCATCTGATCCCGGCTGTTACACACTGACGAAGGTCGCTGCCGCCGAAATGCCAAAGATTCTGATTTAAAATTCAAATAAGGACCTGAACTCTTTTCACTCATTTACTGAAGAGAAACTCCTCTTCTTCCTCCTGAGAAACAATCAGGTTTCTGTTAGAGTGAGAAAGCTCATTTTCACCTCCTCACCTCCTCCTCCTCCTTCTCCTCCTTTTTAATCAGGTGTCTTCTCTGAAGAGAAACCAATTTCCTGCTCCTCCTCCTTTTATTGTCACTTTAAACAACTTAACCTTTATACTGAATACAGGCCAATTGCTGCATTAACTACATTTATCCTCCAGTTTGTAGCTCCAGTTTGGTCCCCACCAAGCTGCTAGATGTTCTGTTATCTTGGTTTTATTTGGTGTTTAAAACAAATTCATGTTTTGATTAAACATAATCTGACATCATGTATTTGTTGTCATTAGCAGAGTATAAATACATTTCCAGGATAAAGTAGATTCCCAAAGAAATTTAAACAACTTTAGCCTAAAAATAAATTCATTTATAAATAAATAAATAAAAAATAAAATGCAAAAATACATAAATACATTTAAAAAAGGCTAGAAATAAATACATAAACAAATAAAAGCGAAAAAATAAACAGAAGAGTAAATAAATAAGGGAATTAATACAAAGATAAATAAATAAAAATGGAAATTAAAACAGAAATATCAATTTAAATTTATTTTTAAATAAATAAATAGTAAATAAATGCAAAAATAAGAATAACAATTGATAAAAATAAATAAATAAATGCTAAAGCTAAAGAGAAGAGTAAATTAATACAAAGATAAATAAATAAAGAAGCAAATTAAAATAGAATTTAATTTATTTTAAAAGCTTTTATTATGAAGCAGCGAAATCAGGAAATGTTGGGTTTTCATCAGCAGTCATCGCCCATTTTCATTCACACATCTTGAGGTCAGAGGTCAAGGGACCCCCCTTGAAAATGGCGATTTCAGTTTTTCCTCGCCAAAATTTTGCCCAGCGTTATTAAGCCTCGTTCCCATCAAGCTAACATGACATGATTGGTACCAATGAATTCCTTAGGTTTTCTAGTTTCATATGATACCAGTATCTTCACTCTAGCTATAAGACTGAGCCCGCTTCAACCTCTTATAGACAGTAAAGTCGCCGGGGTCTCAGAGGGTTGTGAAAACTGAGAAAAAACAGCCAAGCGTTCATAGGGTTAAATTTAATCTGTTACACCTCTGAACAAAAGTCATTCAGCTCTTTCTCTTTATATTCAGCACAACTAACCTTTCAATACTTTACACAACTTTTACTTAAACTTTCAGTGGATGACTTTCACTTTTCCGTGACTGTTTGCTCGGCAAGGTTACTTTACTTTAACTGACATTTAATTACTTCCTCGCCGCTCTAATACATCTTCTGCACTGAAGGTAAACTCCTTCTGCAGCTCCTCTCTCCTCCTTCACTGTTGTTTCATTATCTCCACTTTAAGATATCCTCCTCTTCCTCCCTTCCTTCTATCTCCTCCGTCCTCTTCCTGCTTCTCCCTCTCTCATCCAGATATATGCAGAGTTATATCTAAAGACTCCATATATCCATGTTGTGGGCATAAAAAGATTCTTTGGCAGGTTGTTAAAATGACTCACGAGTTTAATTTTAACCCAAAATGGGATGTGCTCCGATGCCAGCAGCCATTCTGTCAGCTTTTTATTTAAATGTTGGAAACTCAGCGGATGGAGCTCACTGGAGTTTATTAATGGACGAACACATCCGGCGCCCGTTGAGAAGCCATAATGTGTTGTTGTTGTTTTTTCAGATTTGTTGGCAGTGCCCAAACATCCCTACGCCGCCATGGAGAACTGGGGGCTCAGCGTCTTCGTGGAGCAGAAGATCCTGTTGGACGCCGAGGTGTCGTCGTCGTCCTATCAGATGGAGCTGACCATGGTGGTCGTCCACGAGATCTGTCACCAGGTAGGCAAATTTAAGCCAGTTGTTGCTCAGAATTTTTTATTTTTCTGCCTCCACGCCGGCGGCAGCCGCGGCAAGGGGCTATTATGTCATCGGGTTGTCCGTCCATACGTACCTTTCTCCTGAACGCGATATCTCGAGAACGCCTGGAGCGAATTTCTTCAAATCTGGCACAAACTTGGACTCAAGGATGAACTGATTAGAATTTGGTGGTCAACGTTTCAACATGTTTTTGGTCTTAACTCAAGAATTCATATGCTAATTATGACAATTTCACACAAATATCTAACGGGATAACATGATGAAGTGATGACATTTTGGGCAGAAGGATGTAAACTGCAACTTCACTGGTTGACGGAGGCATACAACCACAAGGAAGTAATTCCAGTTTAACTGGAGGTTCATTATTAATCTCGGAAATATCATAATGTCCTTAGCACAAGGTCCACTTATTACTTCTTACTTTTAGATTTTTGATTTTAATTGCAGCTGAGATTCCAGTGCTTTCCAAAGACGACAAATACGTCAAATATGGGGAAATTTAGTGCATAAAAAATGCGCAAAATTAAGATTTTTTGTTTTTGTTTTGATGAGCAAACAATGTAAGGTGGTCGTGCACATCTAAAACCGTAGTAGGCCGGTGCTGGACCAGTAGAAGACCGCAAGGTCCGCACACTGTAGCTCCCTTTAAGTGCAACTGATACCCACGGTCACCGGTGGTATCATGTGACTATCATCCAACCAAAAGACGGCATCTCTGTACAGATTTATTAAGTCTGAAGAAGAGCTTGTGCTCATAACGTCACTAACTACGACGTGCCTTCTTCTACATGTTTCATTGCTGTTTTGATGAGCAAGCATTGACAATATTTAGTCCAATTCAATTAAAATCCTTTAGACAAAAACTGGCATTTCATCCTGATGGTGGCAGCAGACAAAATATCAGGAGTTAGTCAAACATCCTCTGGGTTTCCTGACTAGCTACAGTCTACTGAACAAAAACTACTAACCACCACTAGCATGGGCCAAACACGTTTTACTGAAAGGGAGCATTCAAGCAGCAAAAATCTATATAAATTCAAAGGACGCGTCCGATCGGATTGACAGTGTTTCATCCTGACTAACAGCACTTAAAGCTTTGTTGAAGATGTAATTGACACAAGAGGTTCGATGTAAAATCTCTATCAGCTGATGATCAACCAACAGCAGGCGATGAAGAGGTGGTTAATCACTTATAACGTACTTTTTCCGTTTGCAATCAGCTATGAGAGGCCATGTGGAGTATGTGTTGGCCTTTGTTGTTTCTGTTTAGTTAACACGCTGTCAAAGCTGTTGGTTCAAGTCGATATAAGTGCCATGTGTTGTTTTGTGTGCTCAACTCCCCAATCACATATATTCATAATAATCTGACACTCACAGTAATCACTGTAGGCTGGTTATATACAGTAGTACTTTAAAGGAGCAGTCTGTAGGATTCAGTACCATCTAGTGGTGAGGTTGCAGATTGCAAACAGCTGAATTCACCTCTGCTAACTTCTCCCTTTCCTTCTCTGTCTGTTACAGTTATTTACCTCTTTAATTACTGAGTTGTATTTTAAATTTCTCCGTAAACCACTAATATCTATAACACCCATGTGACTTTGTGAGTTGTGTGCAGACGGTGTTCAGAGGACATTTCTGATATGCTGGAAAGCGAAATATTTCTACATAGCATAATATTATTTGTTTGCAGCTCTGTCCTGTAAAACAACTTGATGAGTCTCTTCTGGGTAACAAAGATTTGGGGAACAAACAAAGAATCTAGTAGTCGAGGAATATTTCATGAAGCCGGCTGTAATGTGCCAGTAACGGCTCCACTGAGTGTCTTTCCACTTGGGTTTTATCACTTTATTGGATCAAGTCGTGTTTCGCACTAAAACATTTGCTAAAATGCAAAAAGCTGCTTTATTCCAATGATCTGTGTGAGATTATTACCTCATACATGGAGGACCCTTTAGTTTGTTTTCTTTTATTTTCTAGTTGGCAGGATATTTTAGAAAAGTATGAACTGATATTTAATTTGTATACATATACTTTATTGTATCATACATATTGTTGATACATTTCCTTACCTTTCCATTATTCAAACATCTTTAAGTATTTTTTTTATCAATTTTTACCTTTTACTTTTAAAATAACCAAGAAAATGAATACAAAGATAAATAAATAAAGAAGCAAATTAAAATAAAAATATCAATTTATGTCTCATTTTATCAATATAAACAACTTAAAGCTAAAATAAAAAAATGCAAAAATAAAGACATACATTTAAAAATGTATATACATAAATAAAATAAATACATGAATAAATAGAAGGTAAAAATAAAAAAATAAGAGTAAATAAATTAATACAAAGATATACTATAATTTACAGATATTTAATTTGTATACATATACTTTATTATATCATTAATACATTTCCTTCCCTTTCCATTATTTAAACATCTTGACATATTTTTTTATCAATATTTACCTACAGATAACACAGTGCATACATACACAAAACTTGATGTTTAACTATAGAGGTAGGCCTCCTGCTGCTGCTACGACTTTCTATTACAGTTTCATGTACAGTATATTACTTAAAATATCTTCAAAACATGATCCGTTTAACATTTCATATGAAATGTTTTAGTCCATTACCTTTACTTAATTTAAAGAACAGATTCTTCGTGACATTTGGTGGAAAGTTTAGCCACGAACAACTGATTAGTTTTGGTGAAGACCTTTTAAAAATGATTTCTTAACATTGCAGGTAGGATATTTCTGAACATTTTCTCCTGAACTGAACTGTTGTGCACATGTATCTCTGATTATCTCTCCCTGTGTGTATTTAGAATCCAGATTCACTGTAAAAAACTTCCCAACATTATTATTAGAATAACTTTTTAAAGGGATTCTGCAGCGTCGGCAGAAGTAAACAATACGTGTTTACCTCTCTGAGTGCTTTCTAGTAGTTCTTCCTTCATTTCCTGACATCTTGATAGCTCCTGAATGCATCGCTGTGCTCCTCCAGCATTGCTTCCCCCTCATGCGTTGGCATGTCACAGCAGCAGCAGCAGCTTTAAATAATGTTCATGAGGTACAAAAAAACTGCTTCTTTTTAGAGGAAATGATACACCGGCAGCGGCTAAATTTGTTGATAGTATGTTATCTGGCAACGCACAGCTCCGTCAGCGAGCCTCAACCTGCTGCTGTGAAATCACCTCCACATTCAGCTGCATGATACTCTGACTTTAAATAGAAGAAGAGCAAGAGTTTTCCTTTAGCGGATGCAAATGATCCGGTTGGAAACAGACTGAACATGACAGAAGTCAAAACAGCTTCAACTGCAACGCCAATGAGCTGAGAGTATGTGTATGTGTGTGTGTATATGTGTGTGTGTGTGTGTGTTATAAAAGCTCCCCGGGCAACAACAACAGCAGAGAAGATGATCCTGTTTCCACAGTACGACATCGGATACGTGACAAGCAGACAAACACGATGAAGCAGAAGCAAATTTAAAGGTTTTAGTCAGTAAAGAGTAAGAGAAGAAGGGAGCGAGGGAGCGTAGGAGACGGAGAGACAAAGAGGCGAAGGAACAAAGTGAAGGAGAGACGACGTCGGTTGAAGGAGAATAAGAGAAACAAAAAGATGAAGAGTGACAGGAAGAGAGCACAACGTTGTGGAAAATATATCCCAAACGCTGAGCTTCATTCAGCATTGCTGCGCAGGGTTTTTACAAATGGGACTTTAAACACAACAACCTCTGTTTGTGTTGGAGCTCAGACTTCCTGCGTTATGGACACAATGAGCACTTATTCCTCATTGGTTGGGTTTTATTATGTCATAAAACGACCAACGCGTGTCCAAATGTTCAAACAAACCATTACAAGACGCATCGACATTCCCATTGATTATAGTAACTACTTTAAAGGATACATTTAAATAGACAAATTTCACCTTCTAGCTAAATATACAATATGTTGGTACTTTCTCTCTGCTCAAAGGTCACTCAGATAAACAGCCTCCTTTCTTCTGGGAAGCTTTTAACCAAAATGTGGAACCTGGCTGCAGGGATTTGGTCCCCTTACATCCACAAGAGCGTTAGTACTTGTGATGCGGGAAAATGTTTTGTTGGATCCAGTCTGGTCGCACTAAATGGCATATGCATGACACGGTAATCGCAACTCATTATGCGTGCAATAAGAACAGCGTTCTTGCTTTTGGCTTGTCATTTGTACGTCATGTATTCTGTACTGACTACAATGCAAACGCATCTGTGTGAATATGCTACGCTCAGAGCTAAGTGACGTAGAATAAAAAGTGCGAAAGAATAATTATGTGGTGGGTGGGATGGGGTCCAACAAACACAGGACCTTCAACCAATAAGCTGGCGTTCGTGTCCCAAAGTGTTCTTGTTTTTTTTTTTAAGTTACGTTAATGATGTTTGTGACGTGTTTTCCATACTTATTTTACTTAAGTTTACATACTTATTTTAAGCCCAACCATGACGTTTTTTCCTAAACCTAACTAAGTGGTTTTGTTGTCTAAACATAGCTGTGGACATTACCGTAGTTTACGCTGGCTCGCTGGGGCTACTGCAGCCTCATAGCGCCACGAGGCTTCTGATCACGGCTTGTTGGTTGTTCCTCCCTCCTGACTTAAGGGTGATGTTCAGGGGTAGATAAATAGTCAACAGTAGATGTCACATAGAAGTGGTGTACATCATCTGTGATACCCAATTTATGTAATTCAAGAACAATCTTCCCGTCTCAAACTAGCATGCAACAACTTCCGAAAGACAGCCGGCGGACTGTCAGAGTTTTAAGTGGTTAAATGTTTGGTTCCTCTCTCACTTTGGGCCAAAGATCTGTGTACACCTTTATAAAGTATTTAGATTTTATTTTGGCCTTCCCCAAACTGGGGACTTTGAAAACCACCACTCCTTTCATTTGGAAACAAGGAGCCCAAGCCATGAAAAACACTTCCAGACCAAGAGAGTCCAAACGTTATACAGTTAACATATCACTTTCTGCCTCCACCCCAATACAATGAACGACATTTCTTTGGTCATATTTCAAATCTACGAACACCCCAAATTAACCTCCATTCACCTCCAGTATAACAGAGTAACTGAAACTATCTGCATGGCTACATACAACTAAAGGTAAGTGAGGGAATATTTTGATGAACTGACCCTTTAACTGTCCAGAGCAGCTGAAGCAGCGTAGTAATCACGGTGCTGTATGGACTCATTTCCATGATGAAAATGAAAAGGCTCAGAGTAAATATTGCGTTGCCGTCGGCCGACTGAAAGAACGTGTCGTTGCGATTTAACATCCTTCAGGACGTGACTCACATTTCTCTCCGTTAGCTTTGGGCAGAAACGCACTGAATAACTAACAACGTTAAGCTTCAGAGCGGGATGCTCTCTTCTCTATATTAAGTCATAAATATTATTGGACACGTCGTGAAAATGTAGTAATGGTGTTTTTGACTCTTTTGTTTTGGTCTCTTTGTGCATCTTTGTTCATCTGCGTTGTTAGTTTAGAGGGGAGAGAGAGAGAAGAAAGGGAAATGATAAAGTAGTGTTTTGTCTGCCGCTCTGCACTCCATTTCCTCCTGAAGCCATTTGTTTCTCTATCACACACTCACACACACGGTCTCTCACACGGCAACGCAGAGTTTGTTTGATGCTTTCAATAATCCACTGCTTTAGTTTTAAAGAGTTTAACTGGAAAACAGAAACCAACTTTTATTCTAAAATCTGTTTTAAAGAAACAGTTTTTGCGAGACATGGACTGTGTGTGTCTGATAAGTATTCCTCTGTTCACACAGTCACATTGTGGCGACCTGTAGATTACTTACATTAACATAATTCTTAAATAAATTATAGTTATCAAAGTCACTTCCCGCTCTATATACCAAATGTGTTGTTGTTTTTAACCGGTGGGAGGAAGCAATGCACCTCCCGTTCCTTTTCTGCTGGAAATTAAAAGAAGACGAAGAAGAAATCAAAACAATACAGATTGGCTTTGTTCCTTGGCGTGTTCCAGGAAAACAAAATCACCCAACATGTTTGACGTAATATATCTCTATGGGCTTTTCCATATTATTGTTGTAGTTGTAGTTGATGCCGTCGGCTCCTGAATGAGTACGTACTTCCGCTTACGCAGAGGACGTTAGTTGAGTATGCGGTCCTTAATGTGTCCCAGGGACACATTCACATACATACTGCCAAAAGAATGTGGTCATATGCGGCCCAGACCACCTCTGAATGTGGTCTGAGCGATCAGATCTTGATGCGTCCTCCATGCATCTTGGTTACAATCACACCTGTACTTAGAGCTGTCCACTTTGGATCGGATCGCCCAAGATGCATGTTGATGCCAAGTGTGGTCAAAGTGATTTATTCAGGTGATACACATGATGTGTTACAGATGATATCTAAGGTGACATGCAGGTCAATTATGGTTTGTGAGCCCATAAAGGTGACAGGTGGATATTCTGGTGTTATATATGGAGCATGAGCTGGTCTACAGGTGTGTGTGTGTGTGTGTGTGTGTGTGCAAAGATTAAAGGTGTGTGTCCAATGTCCAGGTGTGCCTAGTAGGTGTGTGTGCAGTAAAATTAATACATAATCAGTGCTTTCTATCAACTGATTGCTGTGCACACACGTCATGTTTGCTAGGAGATGCAGTCGGTTTATTTCTATCAGCTGTTAATTAAAACGGACAAAGAAAAACACTGGGATGAGATTCAGGAATACAGATTTACTCTCTTCATCTGTTGCTCTCTCTGTCTCTCTCTCTCTCTCTCTCTCTCTCTCTCTCTCATTAATTCAACCATATGCAGGCAGAAATAGCACACAGTGTGTATTCTGGCTGGCTGACAGCAGAGTCAGGGGTTTTCAACACACACAACCATATTTCTATCACTGAGAATCCCCAATAGACGTACTGCATTGTCTTCACTTACACCATAGCATGTGTAAACCCAGTTTAACCCTTTTAATAATATCCTAAACCCAGTCTAACCCTTTAAGAGATTTCCGTCTGGAAATCAGGAGGATTGTTTCAGCCGAAACCAAAATGGCGACGGCCAAAAACCAAGATGGCGACGGCCAAAAACCAAGATGGCGACGGCCCAAAACCAAGATGTCAACGGCTAAAAACCAAGATGGCGACGGCCCCAAAACCAATAAGGCAACGGACAAAAACCAGATGGCGATGGCTAAAAACCAAGATGGCAACGGACAAAAACCAAGAAGGCGACGGCCAAAAACCAAGATGGCGACGACCAAAAACCAAGATGGCAATGACCAAAAACCAAGAAGGCGACGGCCAAAAACCAATAAGGCGACGGCCAAAAACCAATAAGGCGACGGCCAAAAACGAAGAAGGCGACGGCCAAAAACCAATAAGGCGACGGCCAAAAACAAAGATGGCGACGACCAAAAACCAAGAAGGCGACGGACAAAAAAACAATAAGGCAATGGACAAAAACCAATAAGGCAATGGACAAAAACCAATAAGGCGACGGACCAAAACCAAGGTCGACAGCTAAAAACCAAGATGGCGACGACCAAAAACCAAGAAGGCGACGGCCCAAAAACCAAGATGGCGATGGTCAAAAACCAAGATGGCGACGACCAAAAAACTAAATGGTGTCAGCCAAAATCTTGAACTCGAGGCTTCGAAACCGTAGTCCACAAACCAATGGGTGACGTCAGGGAGACTACGTCTACTTCTTATATTCAGTCTATGGTCTGATGTCATCTTCAAGGCTGGAAGGCTTCTGATTTCAGTTGTTACAGGTTACAGCTCCTTCTAGTGGTTGCAGGAGTAAAGTAACATTTCTTCCAAAGTTAACAAAGGAAGTTAGTTTAATGACTTAATTTACCCAAAATGTGAGGAGACAAGACTTTGAGTTTGTGTTGGAGGATCATTAGCATTTGTAACAACACCTATGAATGATTTTCCCATATCTGCACATTAATTACCTCGAAGTGTGACCTTCCTGTTGTTTTCACTGAAACAAAAACACTGACAGCCTTCATGCTTCACGCTTTCAGTCTGAGATCATCTTAATAAACCTCCTACTCTGATAAATGAGCCGACCCGACTTCAGACAGATTTGAATTCTGTTCGTGATGCCAAGAAGTTTGAAGACATAAAATGGTTTATTATGAAAATAACAAAAAGAAATCAAATCAAGTCTCTAACTTAACATTACGCTGTCACACCTGCTTATCGGCAAGTAGGAGAATATAGGCCCCCACCTCAGAAACAAAACAGGAAGTTATACTTGTCTACTGGCAATGATAAAGGAGCCTCTCACCTATTTTTAGCTGGTTTTCCTGCATTTATAAAAATGCATATTCACCTTAATTTGGTGGAAGAAGTGGTGCAGCAAAGCGTTATATACAATTCAAATGTACAGTTGGTCCTCACAAGGACATAAGCACAAGGGTAAACACACACTGTTGTATGTGAGCGTGTTGAAGCTGTCAGTGTATATTTTTCTCTGCAGTGTTTTGGTTCAAAGTGGATAATTTATTACTGCCGACCATGTTTGCATAGAGTTCATTAGAATACAAGGAGCCATAAATCATCTCATTGTTTTCTCTCTCTCTCTCTCTCTCTCTCTCTCTCTCTCTACCTGTCTCACGCTTTTTCTTTCTCTTCATTTTGGCTTCACCTCTCTTCTTCGTCTCTCTCTCTCTGTGTTTTATTTTATATTTGGCTCATGCTGATGCTCAGCTTTCCTTCTCCAGCCACCGAATAATTCCTTCTATCTACAGTCTGCTTTGACCCGTGACCTCCTGACCGTCGGTTATGATGTTGTCGATCCGTGAAGCCTTATGCTGGAAATACACCAAGCAGTGGCAAAGTGCGGCCTATGGCGAGCTGGCATGCAATGTTTATATAGAAAGCTGCGGTGGCCTCTCTGAGCCCTGCGAGCTCCGGACGTTTTATTCTGTGGTGAAGTGAGACCCAACTAAAAGTTGGGCATAGTTTAACTTTTGGCGGCAGTAAACAGAGTCCTTTGACTACTGTGAGTGGAAAGAAAACACCCGAAATACACATTTAGGTGTTTATTTTACTACTTTGTCTATTTGCGTCTGTAGATTTCTCCTAAATTCACCAACAGTTAGACATTAGATAATGCCTCATTTACATATTTAAACATAACATTTCAGAAAACTTGCAATACAAAAAATAATTGTCTTAATGTCAGTAATCAACAGGGGAAGTTTCATGGTGATATCTATTAGTTAAGATTTTTTACCCTATTAATGATGATATCTTCAAAATGTATGAAATTTAACAATCTTTAAAGGCCGTTTTCTCTAAATTAGGTTTTCTCCACTTTAGTAGCACTTACATCCACCAAACCTTCCAATTTCATTCCTCTCTATATTCTGAAGGTTTCTACCGAGGGGTTTGTTCATATATCATTCATAGCCTGATTTATACAACATTTTATTCCAAAAAACATGGAGAAAATTTATGTTTTTAGGGCTGTTGACAGTATTTTCTGATTTCTGCAGTGATAAAAAGAGATACATAATCCCTTCTGTAAAAACCTTTGACTCTAATACGTCAACTAAATGAAACAAGAATTTATTTTAACCTGGCTTTATCCAATATTCAGATTTCTGTTCTGGAAATGTATGAAAATTAGCACATATTTAATAAGATAATGCCTCATTTGCGTATTTAAACATAACATTTCAAAAAACGTGTAATAGAAAAAAATAATTGTCTTGATGTCAGTAATCAACTGTGGAAGTTTCATGGTGATATCTATTAGTTACATTTTTGCACCCTATTCACCTGGGGTGTCTTCAAAATGTATGAAATGTACAATACAGACTGTATAAACTAATTATTTTATAATATCATTATATTTTAATTTACCATTTATAAATGATGGTTATTACCGATACGTCTTAAAAACACAATTAAATTAACATATATGAAACCTTTTCTCCAAAATATGAAGATGGCCTCTGAGGAGATCTATTTCTTCAGATGCTTTATTAGGCTGGACTCAAACGTCTACCTACAGCCGTCTCTGCTGTTTCAGGGCTGAAGGACAGGAGGGTTTAATCAATAATAATGTGTGAGAGGAATACAGTTATATTTAGCTCTATGTGTGTGTTGTGCTGCCTAGTGCTCATGTCCGAGGCTAATTAACAGACCGTAAACAAACATCTAACACCCAGCGTGTGTGTGTGCCTGTGTGAGGCTTATTAGTGAGGCTGAACACACAGTCCTGCAGCCGCTACACAGTAGGTGATCACACACACTGAAAAACACACTCACACACCTTGAACTAAACAGCTATAATAAGCCACAAACACCGTGATGCAACACTTATTTATTAAATATTATATATTATTGTGCATCTACGTGTGTGTGTGGACTGTGTAAAATATATTGTATATAATTATGGGCTGTAATTTGGTGAATACAATACCCAAAACAAACAAAAACACTCAGTAGAGAGCAGATCTCCATCAGGTGTGTCTGTAGCGACCACTGCTGTATTTGATTGAATAAATAAAAAACATAATTGTCCGACCCCCCCGTCTAGACCGCAAACGTACCAGACGGGTTTTTAACTCTCACGGGCGTAACTACTACCTGAAGCAGTTTATTTGTGCTTGGTGTATAAAACCAGGAAGCAACCTCCGGTTCTGAGAAGTGAAGCCAATGCTGAAGTGTCTTAAACCTGCATTCTTTCTAACATCCAGCAGGGGGCGACTCCTCTGGTTGCTAAAAGAAGTCTGATTGTATAGAAGTCTATGAGAAAATGAGCCTACTTCTCACTTGATTTATTACCTCAGTAAACATTGTAAACATGAGTTTATGGTCTCAATCGCTAGTTTCAAGTCTTCTTCAATACAGCATGATGTTCATTTAGTAAATGATGGTCCCATTTAGAGTCAAATAGACCATAAAGCAGGGGATGCTTTCGGGCGTGGCTACCTTGTGATTGACGGGTCGCTACCACGGCGTTGTCCGGTCTGGGAGTTGTCCGTGTTTTTGTCTTACAACTTTAACCTTTTCACAGTGTGTTTCCAGTTCATCAAAGTTAATTATAACACTTTCAGCATTCAGTTGTACTTAGCTCTGAATGTGTGTGTGAATCGGTGAATGCTTACATGCAGTGTAAAGAGCTTTGAATGGTTGGAACACTAGAAAAAAACGCTGTATATAATGCAATCCATTTACCATTTACATGATCCCCTCCAGGCTTAAACCTGGCAGAGATAAAAATTCAATTTTGTGAATAGCAACTATATATATAAGTATATAAAAGAGATCTAAAGGCCAATATACACAGGCGATGGGTAGAAATGTTTCAATTATGCCAGTATATACTATATATATATTCAATCTAATCCCAACAATGAATGTATTGTGTGTAGCAAAGCCTGATGTATACGTACACCGTCTTGCTTCCACTAATACTCACTATGTGGATTAATCCGCCACTGAAAATAGTCCCAAACAAATGCACTGTGTCCTCCGTTTGTTTAATAAAAACTACAGTGAGTAGCCTTTTTAAAACTAATCTATATATTTATGAAGTTTTTAAAGCTGTATGACTCCGTGGGAACCAGGTGGACTAACACGTTGTTGGTTTTGGTCTGTTGGCAATAAGAAACATACATTAACAACTATAAATAATATAAATACTATTCAACTCAATGCACTTTTGTTCATATCTTATTTAAAAATAGACTATAATTTATTCATGTTGGGGACAAGTTTGTGTCGGACAGAGTTGTGGCTTTATTGGAGGTGTCAGTACAGTATGGAGACTACAGTGTTTAGCATTCAGTGTTTGTGATCTGTCTCTCGTCAGGCTGAAGCGTTTCGCTCTGATTCGTCTTGCTTTTGTTTCCACTTAATTGACAGGAAGCATCAAAGCACACTAAAATACACACACACACACATACGTGCACTGAGCTGTGTAGTTTTGTTGCAGTAAATCAAAGGTTTCATGGTTGACAGATTGGTTCTGCCAGCCGTCTTTATATAGCAATTTAAACATCACATACACATAGGGAATAATGAGAGTAAATAAGAATGAGAGAAACGATCAGAGTCACAGAGCTGAAGACACAAACTGTCTCTCTGCAGATATGTGTCTATGTCTCATAACCGTCAGGGCGACAAATGAACTAATCTGATACTTTTAAATGCAAATAAACTATAAGATGTGTATTTTATATTAATAACTATCATTTCACAAAAGTACAAAACTACAAAACATTTCTATTTTCATGACTTTGGTGTAAGTTACCAACAGCTGACTCTCAGATGTTTGCATATGAATGCACCACAAGATGAGACTTTCCAAACTAATATGTACTTTCAGCAGCATTATCAGTGACTGATACTTTAGAATAATATTTGAGAGGATCTTTTCTATAATGAGGTTTGATCCTCTGTCAGAAAATCATTTGAAATCAATGATTCAATTGTGTTGTTTTCTGCAGAGAAACACTGAAATCGGATTACTTCAGTCTAAAGCCCCAGAGAGTCCCATCTGTACTATCCTGGGTTCAGCTCTGCAGGAAACCTTTTGCCCTGATCCAAATGGTCGGGAACTCAAATGTAATCTCTAGAAACAGATTCTGCATTCCCATGTAGAATCTGTAGCAACGGCACAATATTGGTATCGGATGTGTTCTGGTTTCCGTTTGTCACGTTTGAGTATGCTTTGGTTGAATGCAGGTAAACGGTCCAGTTGAGAGCAAAAGAAGTGGAATGCATTGACCGAAATATAATCTCAGAACCCACCGGCTATCGTCTGACGATGATTTCGCTTTTTATTGGTTTAAAATCAGCTGTTAAATAGGCTCCATGTGAAACAATCCGGTCGTAGATGTCGTCTCTCAACTCCAACTCCAGTCGCGCATCTCAAGTTGCTAATCGGTCCTGTAAACAATGAGCACGAAAAAGGAAGTCTTGACCCAGATATCCGCTGGCTACACCTGAACCCCAGAAATATTGCCCCTTTTAGAGGCTTATCTGTCGTCAGACCGATAGCTGACGGGTTCTGAGATTGGTCCAGACGCTACTAGTTTCTTATCCCAGCTCAAAATGGGTTATTTATTACAGGTCCTGTTGGTCTATAACTTTGCAGCATAGTTTGTTATCCAAACCAAGTTGCACAACTTAGCAACATTTGGTCAGTGGCCACTTAAATCCCCAACCTGCCACTCACACAACGATTAATTAAGCAGGAGCATTGAGAGTTTGTTGCGAGTGTTGTGTTGATTTCAAATTCAGCCAGTCAGAGTTGAAGACGCTGTGGAACTCTTTCTAGTCTCACAGATGTGTAGATGTAAACAGTGTTTGTGCCAAATGACAACCACAAGACTCACTTTGTGTTGGCTGTCATGGAGCCGTGAGGAGCTCCATCCAAAACAGAAAGAAGTGTAAATCAGATTCAGTCCCTCTGCTGAAGAGAGGGATGAATATTTATCAGCGAGGGTCAGACGGAGGGAGGAGAGGAAGAGGAGGATGATCAAAGGCAGCAATCTGCTTTGTTCTGAGAGAGAGAGAGAGAGAGAGAGAGAGAGAGAGACGGGAAGAAAGAGAGAGAGAGAGAGGTGAAGGAAGGAAAGACTGAAGGTGTTGAGAGAGGAAACGGCTCTATTCTCTTGTTTTAATTCAATGCATCATTAGTTTGAAATTTTAGATTATTTTAAGCATGCTAGCAACTGCAATGCTGTTTCTAAAAATAAAAAGTAATCCACTACACTGCTGTGTCACTGTACCACGGTTCCCACAACACTGTTTGTTGTCTCACCAGAATATTCTCCCCGGAGGATCCCTGCAGCGAGGCGCTGGCAGAAATACTGATATATAGCAAACTGCTCTTTGACTGCGTTAAGTGGTTATCGGGGGTCAACGCAAACAGAAAAACAAAAGAAACAAAGCCCTGTTATTTCACGGAGTCATCTGCTAAATTATTCCCTGGGTCAGACTGCACTACCCTCTAATTGGTTGAGGTTATTGAAGCTGTGTGCTCTCAGGGAGGAAGGTGTGCAGCCTGGAAAAATACTGTGTAGTTTTTTGGGGATTGGGGAGATGGGGGAGGAGGGGGCGGGCGTCATGTTTACTTACAATTTTCTGCTAAAGAAGACACTGGCTATGAGTATCAATCACACAATGCAGTAAATGAGTCTGTTTACTCATCCAGCAGACATGCTGTTTGCATCCACCTCATGAATTTAAAGGTAGGGATTGTAATGCTGAAAAAAACTAGTAAGAGTATGCTAGATTAAAAAAATTATCCAACCTAAAAAATCCAGCCCAGTATTGCCAACTCTTGTCCAACGAAAGTAGCTGGAAGCACTAGCTCCAAAAGTCCCTAAATCTAGAGAGAAAGTCACAGACAGTCTGTCCCTTCAGGCCTCCCTCCAAAATGATCATTATGAACGTAAACAACAAACATGGCTATTGTTAGGTAGGTAGGCAGGCATTTCGGGCTGAATTAAATGATTGGACAGGCTTATTACAGCCCACAGATACAAGTTTTTTTTCTGGGTTTTCTTTGTCAGAACATTTGATTTATTGATTGCTGTTGGGATGAACCATAGTTGTTAGATTCCTTGGCATCTCATGCCTCTGTGACTATTGATTCCTCTTATTGATGCTTTCCGACAGTTACGCATGCACAATGACGCGTACGCACGCCGTATCATGTTTCAGTAGCTACACTGTGAACAACAAATCAGTGTAGAGATCAGCAGGATGAGGTGTTCGTAACGTTAGCTGTTCGCAGCCTGTGGGCAGCACCGTCCTGACTGGTTAAATAACGGAGCTACTAACGTTAACTGGAGGTGCCATTGAGTTATTATTATGAGGCGTTCACTGTTATTTACCATATATATCATATTTTTTTTATGTAAAATATATCGAACATTGAATGACATCAGATCTAAAATGTTGTTCTTCATTTAGCGCAGAGATTTCAAAGTGTCAGATACAATTTCTTAGTGGCAGGAAGTGAAAAAAGTTAATTTCAGACCCTGGTTCAGAGTAATCAGAAATGTAAGTATGTATAAAAAATATGACTCCCCATCAATACCGCTGTATAGTTTTCAAAGTTTATTAGATGAAGCAGCGACCTCCTAGAAACGTCCTCATCCTATATATGTGTGTTGGTGGTGTCCGAGGTTATATCGTGTTTCTGCTCAGCATTCATCCATCTGTCTCTGGTCTTTTCTCGGCTTTTACTAAATCTTATGGAGAGACCTCCCTCCATTCCTCCATCCCTCCATCCTCTCTCGACTCTCTGCTTCCTGACTCATCATCCTTCCTCCTGATGTCGGACTTTACTTTCCCCGAATCCTCCGCCTCAGCAGTCTTTGGGGTTCAGCTTTGCATCGCTCCACTCCTGCAGTTTACGAACCCCACCCACGATGCATGCCTGTAACCACGGCAACAGCAGAACCGTAGCAACCCCAGTCAACTTCCCCCCCCCATGGCAGAAATGGCCGACCCACTGGAGGCTTTTTTAATGTTTAATGAGGCTCAAACAGGATGAGAGATGACAGAAGCGCTAATGAAGACAAAGCGCGTTGTAGAAAGCACAGAAGTCGTCATTTTTAATCATCGGAGCGGTCGTAACCACCACAGAGGATTAGTTTCTCTCCATTGAGTCTGTCACTACCACACCAAGAGGCTCTCCAGTGTAAAATTAATTATATTTTCTATTTGTTAGGAGGCCCAAGCACACTGTACCAGCATGAAACCAATTTGATGAAAAGTGAAAAACTTACTGACCCACTTCTAACATCAGCAGCCAGCTGGATAAAGGCTACAATCCTCTCAAAGCAGGAAAAGAGGAATCAAATGTAAACTGTCATGTTTAATGAAAGAGGAGCTCAGCAGCCGTTGTCTGATGAGGGGGAAAAAAAAGAATCAAAGATTTGGAAACTGATTTTACTGCAGTTTGATCAGAATACCAAATAATTAAACAGAGAAATCTCACTAAATACTCATTTGATCCTCGTTTTTTTCAGTAATGTAATAGGTCCAAGTGGTTATATGGGAGTTTATGACTATCTTTACATAGTGCAGACCTGAGGTTATTACTGCAGAGAAGTAAAATCCAGTTCACTCTTTTGACATTTAGTTGTAATGTTAGGATGACATTCAGCTTCCACACTCCAACTGTTGAATGCCACTCTTGGTATATATTGCTAATATTGGTAGGGGTGGGATTTTTTTTTTTTTAGGATTTTGAAATAGATTTTTTTAATACCAGAATCAATATATTTGCTTGATTTAAGTCTATGTGGAGGTAGAAGGAAGTTACCGCTTTTATTGTTGTAGTCTGAGTAACATGACGTCATATCCGTTCCGTATCCGTCAACCAAAACAAACCTCAGCGAGCTGAAACGACAAAGCAGAAAAAGAGTGGGCGTGGATACGACCTGCACCCTCACATGTTAAATCCAAAGTGGTAAACACTACACATCCAGTAAAGTATGGAAACACTTGGAAACACCAGATTTAAATGGTGCTTTGGTGTGATTCTTTGTGGAGAAACTCAGATTTTACAGATCTGTCGATTAAATCAACTGATCGTTTAGTACAAAATCGTATGAGTGTTAGTCAACTAAGAATTTATTTGGTCGAGGACAGCCCTTATTGTAGTAACAAACTGAACATATACTTTCCTAAAATCTAAGATATCTTTGTTTTAACAGTAAAAATTAGATATTTTCTGCAGACAGAGAGAAGACAGATCGAGCTGTTGAACTCTACAGATTGGTTTTCACGTCTGCAGGTGTAGTAGAGACCTCACACTCCTCATCCTGCCAGTACAGCATCATCTGGCGGTGTGTTGTTTTCCATGAACTGCAGAGGGTCTCCAGTGTGACAGGAGCTCTGCCTCGGGGAGCTGAACCAGCTGCCTGTTGAGCCAGGCAGCGGCAGCAGCTGAGCAGCCTGCCAGCTCCCACAGGGTGGTCGGTTTGAATCCCTGCCCAGACGCTCAGTCGACCTGCCAGGAAGTGGAGGCAGTTAGTATGCATGTGTGGACACATCGCTCTGCTTCACTACGTCTGCAGCCGCAGACTGTGAGAGATGTGGAAGGAGCTGTCCAACATTTTATGGAATAAAAGGCAGAAAAGTTTGACTTAAAAGAACTGAGGACTCCGTTTGAGATGGTAGAAATACACCAAACTGTTTTAATGTTATATATATAAAATGGCTTTGGAGAAAAGGTCTTGTCTGGCTCATGTCATCATATGGGATAGATGGTAAATATAGGAAAGATTCCTGTGTTTACAAATGTGTGTTGCGGTCACATCATTTGACAGTGTAAGACGTTTGTATGATTGCAACATGTGATTTTTAGGTTGTAAACGGGTCAGTTTTAAAGCTAGAGTGAAGATACTGGTATCATATGAAACTAGAAAACCTAAAGAATCCATTGGTACCAACCATGTCATACTAGCTTGTCATGAAGGAGGTTAAATAATGCTGGAATTTTGGCGAGGAAAAACTGTCATGGTCATCTTCAAAGGGGTCCCTTGACCTCTGACCTCAAGATACGTGAATAAAAATGGGTTCTATGGGTACCCACGAGTCTCCCCTTTACAGACATGCCCACTTTATGATAATCACATGCAGTTTGGGGCAAGTCATAGTCAAGTCAGCACACTGACACACTGACAGCTGTTGTTGCCTGTTGGGCTGCAGTTTGCCATGTTATGATTTCAGCATATTTTTTTATGCTAAATGCAGTACCTGTGAGGGTTTCTGGACTATATTTGTCAATTAATTGATTTGCAATAATAAATAAATACATACATTTGTATAAAGCAGCATATTTTTCCACTCCCATGTTGATAAGAGTATTAAATACTTGACGAATCTCCCTCTAAGGTACATTTTGAACAGATAAAAAATGTGTGATTCATTTGTGATTAATTGTGATTAAATATTTTAATTGATTAGTTGTTGCAGCCCTACTAATAAACATTTACAATATATTAAAAACGGCTTATCATGGCAGGATTCAGTGTTGCTAGATCAGATTGACAGTTTCCAGCCCAATCACAACTTAAAACCCCCCAATTCAATAAAAAACAGCCCAAATCATAACAAAAACCAGTGTAAAACCGTAAAACCAGTACATGCGCGATAGAAAACACATCATAAGCATACAAAGCTTCATATCTGTATCAGATAACCAAAGATAAAATGTTAGATAAACAGGCTACCCACAAAGAGTGTAGTCAGACAACCAAATACACAAATTAGTCAATGTCAATGACATCAAGGTGAGTAGGTCCTCCGTTATACCAAAAGGCGACGGAACTCATGTCGATCAAATATTTCTTAAATTAAATGAGTAATTAATATGAGTGAATGGACCCAATGAAGTTGACGGAGTTTGACAGCTTGTTTGGTTTTCACAATATTTTCAAAACTCCACCAAATGTCGACAGAAGCCACCCAAATTTCATCAACTAGTCCGACTTAATGGGCACAAACCGTCCCAATCTGGCAACACGGGCTGAATTTCTAAAAGAAAGACGCACTGCCAACACTTAGAAATAAATTAATATACAGTTTGCTGCAATGATTCCTGCACACAGGCAGTTGTTAGGCCCTTTACTTGTATTTACCACTTCTACAACTTATCTTTAAAGTGCCACCGCAGCATCTCCACCACCTGCTAGTGTTTGATTATCAGCCTCATGTGCAGCAGACGCTCCATTGAAGTGGGTTTCACATTGGTTTGCACTGATGGAGGTATCTGTCCCAGTTTAGGCCCAGTTGGCTCCATTTACTCTAATTGTACAGAAGCCAGTATTGTTGTCGCCGTGAGGAGACTTTGGGGCGACATAATTAAACTTGACTTGTTTCAACTGCAGGATGAAGAGATGCAAATAGGCCTTAAACACACACACACACACACACATACACATATACAGTACGTGCACAGCCTCGCTCTGCTTTACATCCAGACTTTGATCAGCTGAAGGACAATTTAGTGCAGAACGCGTTGCCAGATATGCAGAGTAACCGTGCTGAGGTATGCAAACTGCAAAGTGTCTCTTTCCTGCTTTAATGACGCTTTAAAGTGAATTTAGAGGTAAACTTTTTTATAAGATCGTCTGCCATTCGCTCGGCAGCCGAAGCTTTAAAGGAACGCTCCGAACTCAGAAACAAAAGCTGGCAGGGACACACATTTGTTCCCAAACGTTGCACCGTTTTCATTCAGGCTGCGTTGCCAGGAAACAGCCTGGGTCCAAATGCATTACTCTTGTGGCCATACGTTCCACTATCAGCAAAGTTCAGTCTATTTTTCTACGTGCAACGCCTTTATTAGACTCCACCGTTGCTTCCGAGGCATCCTGAGAACACACTCGCGGTCCAATCAGGTGGAGGCGTGCCAAATAAATGAGCGCCAAACACACAGTTGTCTTTTGTCACACTTTGGGGGCAACACGGCTGGTTTCCCTGCAGCGTCTCTGATGAACAGGAGCTGCTTCGTCGGTCGGCTCAGGACAGACGCTCTGCTGGTTTTGGCGTCATTAGATGGAGACCAAGTCGGTCCTTCAGGAGGAGCAGGACTCTTCTCTCTCACTACTGAGAGGCTGGATTTAATTTGACTTTCTGTTTTTCATTGTCTCCAACATTGTTCCTTTTTGCAGTAATAATGTTTAGGTCAGTGCCTTTTGTGGCGTCTTGAATTGTTGCCACGCTAGCAGCTAGTGCTCCTAGGGATGAGAATGTCAATCTGTTGGTAGGTCCAGACTGGAATATCTCAGACCGTTCACGCGAAAGAGCGCCTTTCTTGATTTTCTTGATGTTATGCCAGGAGCCAGGTGGATTGGTCCAACAAACGCTTTCAACCAGGAGACCGCTGTTTGTCGTTGCAAGTTACGTTAGTGATGTTTGTGACGTGTTTTCCGTAGTTATGTTACGTTGTTTCTGTAGGTTTTTTTATTTAGTTTACATACTTCATAATTTTAAGCCCAACCATGATGTTTTTTCTAAACCTAACTAAATAGAAAAATGGCTTTTTGTCGAGGGAACCGGGGCGATGCTAACTTCCTTATGGACTACAAAATACGTCATCCCTGCACCACCTGCAAAACGAAAGACATTCCCATCACCCTCAGCTCTACTACGTGTTTAGTGCTAATTAGGAAATGTTTGCATGCTAACACGCTAAACTAAGATAGTAACATATAATCTGATAAAAATTTATGAATAATCATCATTTTGCATCAGGTTTAGACACGAACAACACTATTTTTTTCGTCATAAATAAATACAAAACAACACATTGCATTGTGGGATTGTTAGTAGAAAGGACTAAATTTATTAAGTTCCATTTTTGGATTTTTGGAGGGGCACTATATAGAGCAAAAGTTTCAGTTGTTTCAAGTCATCTTTCTCTATGTTGACGATGAAAATGTCTTCCTCTGTGTGAAAGCTCAACTTGTGAACCAGTTTGCTTTTATTTGGACATTTGCCCCCTTAAACGCACCACCATAATCTGTCCCCGTGAGTTTATAAATCATTTCAGATTAAAAAATAATACCTGATGGAGCATCACATCAATAATGTCTTCTGTGTCTTTCAGTGGTTTGGTGATCTGGTGACTCCGGTCTGGTGGGAGGACGTCTGGTTAAAAGAAGGCTTTGCTCATTTCTTCGAGTACGTCGGCACCGACTTCCTCTTCCCAAAGTGGAACATGGTGAGTAAAAAAACTTTATTCATTTGAAACGAGGTATTCATTAATCATTCATCATTAATCTTTCTGTCAGGTTTTCAAATACACTTTATTATATATTTCTTTAATTTATTTATATCAGATTTTTTTTTATTGAAGACAAACAGGAAATAACCTTTCAGTTCAGCACGTTGAGGTGATTTCAGATATTCTGAAACTCCCGTCTGCTCGCTCATGAAATTTAATTTTGTTTGGCCGTCTGATGGTTTCAGGTGAGTCAGCCGGTCAGACGTGAATTCAATTTTATTCAGAGTAAATCATTTAAAAGTCTCCAGACACCAAATACAACACAGGTAGAAAAAAACACAAATCTATTTTGTAAGAGACAAAAACAAACTGTGGTGATATGAAACCTAACGAGTTCAGAGTCTCTGTGGACTGGTTTTATTGGTGACGGTTGTGTTTTGGCAGGATATACAGTAATTCCCAGTGGAAGCTGCTGACAGAAGGTCTGAGGATTATCCAAAGTAACTGGGACACTATGTGTGGACGCTTTGAGTAACTTTAACAAAACCCCATTCAGCAGCATTATACTGGGTCTGGTGGCAGAATAAAACAGAAAAGGTCTGCATTGTTAGATACCACTACAGGGAGGAGAGGAATATGGTTTTCTGACCCTTTTTAAACCACATTTTTTATTCTTTATTTTCCACATTGTCAGCAAATCCCAAGAGCAGACCAAAACCAACAATATGTTGGTCCGTCTGTCTCAATACTAAGCTCATTGGTTCCTACTGAAATCTTTAAAAACACAAATATACAATATAGTTTCATCAGTAATATCCTATAACAGCTGGTCGCTAGGGCTATGTATTTGGAAGAATATGGCGATACGTTATGTATCATGATACTAGGGTTAACGATTCAATATATTGTGATTATTGCTGTCAAATTAACGCAAATTTGTTTCAATGCCACAAATTTCTTTAACGCATTAACGCAACTTGTGATTTTTAGGTTGTAGTCGGCTCAAGATGGCCATGCCAGGTTTTGCCTCGCCAAAATTTAGCGTAAGTTTGGAGCGTTATTTAACCTCCTTCACCACAAACTAGTATGACATGGTTGGTACCAATGGATTCTTTAGGTGTTCTACTTTCATACGATACCAGTATCTTTTCTCTAGCTTTAAAACTTGAACCCGCTACAACCTCTGAAAAACAGAATAGCGGCTGAAAACTAAAAGAATATCCTCAGACTTTAATGACAATATTTAATTATTATTTAATTTAGTGGATGAGCCAAAAACAGCTCCTCCTTTCTGGATGTTTTTCCATAAACTGCTCTAAGTTGACTTTCCAGAATATGTCATAATATAAATTGAGATTTTTGACATTAAATGACAACATGGATGATTATATCTACTACCGGTTAACCAACCAAGGGTTAAACTGACTGCAAGCACACTTTAAAAAATGTTAATGAAGCTTCTTTTCTCATTGGGTAAATGTCAATTTGTAAGAGCGGAAGAGACGAGAGGAGGAGGTGAATATCGATTGTTCTCTGCTCTCTTTAAAACATGAATATTTCATATTTTCGATTATGAAGTCGAAGTCTATTTGTTTCACATCAGTTATCTGTTGGTGGATGTTCACCTCTGACCTGCTGTCTCTCTGCCTCCTTATATTCAGCTCAGATTAACAGATATAACGCCGTCAGTGAGTGTTTTAGTGGTGGAATAACTAACTCAAAATCTTAAGGCGAGACACTACTGGCAAAAACATTGTTTGGTCAACTGGTTAATTTAGAGATTTTGGGTTATTTCGCTTCCATAACATGTCTTCTTTCAGACTAGTGGAAAGAAAACATCCAAAATTCACATTTAGGTGTTTATTTGATTACTTTGTCTATTTACGTCTGTAGATTTCTACTAAATTCACCAAAGGTCAGCATTAGATAATGCCTCATTTGCATATTTAAACATAACATTTCAGAAAACTTGCAATACAAAAAAGAATTGTTTTAATGTCAGAAATCAACTGGTGAAGTTTCATTGTGATATCTATTAGTTCATTTTTTTTTTACCCTATTCACCTGCAGTGTCTTCAAAATATAATGAAATATTAACAATCCGTATCTTTAAAATGAGTTTTTTCTCAGACTATGAGTCAGAAATCTCCACTTCAGCAGCACTTACATCCACCAAACTTCCCAGTTTCATTCCTCTCTATATTCTGAAGGTCTTTACAGAGGGGTTTGTTCATATATCATTCATAGCCTTATTTATACAACATTTTATTCATAAAAACATGGAGGAAATAGATTTTTTTATGGCTGTTGGCAGTATTTTCTGATTTATGGAGTGATAAAAAGAGATATCCAAAATTCACTCTGTAAAAACCTTTGACTGTAATATGTCAACAAAATGAAACAAGAATTTTAAACCTGGTTTTATCCAATATTCAGATTTCTGTTCTGGAAATGTATGAAAATTATCACATATTTATTAAGATAATGTCTCATTTGCATATTTAAACATAACATTTTAGAAAACTTGTAATACAAATATAATACCCTTAATATCAGTTATCAACTGGGGAAGTTTAATATCTATTAGTTCATTTTTCACCCTATTTACCTGTAGTTGTCTTCAAAATGTATGAAATTAAAGGCCGGTTTCTCTAAATTAAGTTTTTCTCAGACTCTGAGCCAGAAATCTCTACTTCAGCAGCATTTATATCCACCAAACTTTCCAGTTTCATTCCTCTCTATATTCTGAAGGTTTTTTACAGCTTTTTTTCATGTTTCATATGATACCAGTATCTTCACTCTGGCTTAAAACTGAGCCGATACAACCTAAAAATCACAAGTTGCTTTAAAATTTACGTTAACGCATTATTACGGCGTTAACTTTGACAGCCTAAAATAAATAGAAACTGTTTCCAATGATGAAATCCATCAAATCACACTTCAGGATTCTCTCACGAATTAGGCCAACTAGGCTGCTGCAGAAGTAAAGAAGATATCGTCCAATAAATCTGCTTTTTACTGCTCCAAACTTATTATATCGGTTGATCTCTAGTAGAAAACACAAATAAGTATAAGTCCAGTTAATTTCCACCACTGAGGTAAAGTTGGGGTCAGTCCCTCATTACTGCTCTATTGTGTTCATACAAAACAGATATTACAGTTGTTGCTCACTATAGAAAAACACATTGTATTGGTAATTGGAAATTAAATAAAGATAATTAAATGTTGGACCACAGCGAAAAAGTCCCATTTTCATAATTTGTCTTTGACTTGTTTCTACAGCACTTGCAAAATAAACCTTTTTAACTTTTTAAAAAACACTCCTCTGTTGCACAAAACACTCACTGTGTGTTCATCCAGGTTTTCTCTCTCTATTCAGATGGGTATGAGCTGCTTGAAAAGGCCACTAATGTGCACATTCTCACCTCTCTTCAGGTGATCAGCTTGAATAGGAGCTATACAGCGATGAAAAGTTGGCTGTTCAGCTGCTTTAATGACTCGCCCAAACAAATGCAAACACAAACCGTTGTAAACAGATTAAGGAAAGACCAAATGTGGTCTTTTATTGTGTTGTCTAATCCCACTGATGCTAAAGAAATGCATGAGTTGGGTCGAACCCGAGAGATCTTGAAGTCCTTTCACACCCGTTTGGTACATTTTCAAATGAAGTCTGGTGTGTTTGCTTTGTTCAGACTGAACATTTTCTGCCTATCCTTCAGTATTTATGAGGTCTTGTTGCAGCCTTGACTAAAACCAATTATTTTTTCACACTCTCTTTGTGGACCATCAGATATAATAAAAGGACCCATCAGGTCCAGTAAAGACTTCCTTTCACATTGGATTTTCCTCCTATGGCTCCATGCAGAGCTGAAGAAGCAATATGACAGTTAGACGAGAAACAAAACTACAGGTGTGAAAGCAACCGACTGAAAACAGCTAAAAAAATGCTGGTTCTCAATGTCCTGCTAAAGACTCTTATTAGTTTGGTGTGCGGCACCTTTCTTCTTCACAATTTAAACGTGTTACTTTTCCTATAATATGTGTACCATGTGTTGCTCTCTGGCTGTAAATATTGCAGCTGTCTCTTTATGTTAGTTTTGAATTGATGTGACGAGTACACCTCTTAAATATGTGTTTTTAAAGTCACAGTTATCTCACGTTAGCTCTGAGTTGTCTTTAAAATACCTAAATCCTGGTTTCCCATACACATGAATGTCCGGCTCGAGATCTGCCGCCATAGTTTCCACCTCTGGTCTTTTTCAACGTGATCTCATCCCTATTCGTCATATTTTGCCACTTGGGCAGAAACCCCCAGCCTTGTTTTGGCGTAGTTTCTTGACGCAGAATGCTCACATGTAATTAACGTTGTGAAATGGTCACAGTTACCGTTATAACATGTGGTTTACGTTGTGAAACGGTGGCGGTTAGTTTTAGACAACAAAACTACTTGGCTAGGGTTAGAAAAGACATCATGGTTCGGCTGAAATAATAAGCGTGCTTGTAACGTCAGGTAAACTGCGGACATATGGGCGGGTGGGGTTTGCATTGGAGTTATGCCGGGTACACACAACACGAGAATCGTAATAAGATTGGAGCTCAGAAATGGGAGGACCAACTTGTTGATTAGAGTTTATTTAACGTGTTTCCATGACTTCATCCATCCATCCTTCGTGGATCTCTAATTATTCCTGCCCGGTGTCTGCCATGCCATTTGATTGCGAGAAGCATAGGGGCCTACTACGTTGTAAAAGTGAAAGTGAAACTTCTAACACGTAACACGTTCTAACACATAAAACTGAATGAAGTGTTACATTTTGAAACAGTCTAATCGGCTGTTTTAGGTAACATAAATAAAAGAGAAACACATTTCTGAGAGGCGGGGATCTTTAAGGAGCGATATAATGCATCCTGATTGGCTCAGTGATTGATTGGTTGGTTGTAATACAGAGCGTATTTCCTTCCTCGTCACGTTCTCATTTGCTTTTAATTTTCCTCTGCCGTGCTCTCTTCCTCTCCCTGCAGCGCCGTGACTCGCTGTTGATGGAAACAGCCTTTTTTAAATAAAAACCTGTATAATAAATAAATTGCTTTATCAGGAACAGACCGCTTTATCATCGTTCTGCTGGTTATTGGGGAAACACTTTGTTTCTATTAAAGCGTCCAGCCGTGCAGAACCACAGTAACAGGGATTTAAAAATGCCATGTCGCTCAGAAGCAGACTGTGTGTGCGTGCGGGAGATAAGGTGTTTGGGTGTTACACATTCCTCTATTGGAAGTAAATCACAACGTACTTCTGCAGAAACAAAGCAGGAAGAAGTGTGTGTGTGTGTGTGTGTGTGTGCGCGGTAATTTAAAGTTCTGCAGCGTTCACGGTTTCTCAGAGAAGTTCTCGTTGAGTTGGTCTGTCGGGGGCGGGTGGAGGGGGGAGAGGAATGGGACTTTTTGAGCGAATTTGAGGAAGGATTAATTTCTAATTTTATTGTGTTTTGAGCTGACTCACTCTGTGCATCAAACCTGAGCAGAATAACATAAACCGGGTTTTCACCTGCTACAGATCGGGCTGAATATTATCTGCAGGAAAAGCACTTTTAGAGAAGGAGGAATCGGATATCGATCGGCGCCAGTGGAAGGAGGTGGAAGAGGTCAGGAGTCCTGACTTCCTCTCCTCAAGAGCCAGTTTTATCTTTCTTCTTATAAATAAAATGTATGTCCAAATAAGTTATGTAAAGTTTTATACAACAAAGAGAAACAAGAGGGTTGAAACTGAGCAGCAGACGGATCTTTAGCCCACTGGGTTAATCTGTCCTCAGAGGAAGGAGAATTCACTCAAACTATGAGGGATCATTTTATTAAATTCAACAAATTTGGAGATTCATGGTTTTTACAGCCCAGTCGCAGAGCAGTTAAAGAAATAGTCATGAAATTTAATGTATTGATTCGTGTACATAGACATTTTTTTCAGAAGTCAAATTTAATTTATTCTATCACGTGACTTTCTGTACTTAACTTACGCCACTTCCGTTCTTCTTTAAACCCAAACCGTGATCTTTTCCTAAACCTAACTGAGTAGTTTTGTTGCCTAAATCTAACCAAGTTGATATATTCCTTACTAACTAAGTAGTTTTATTTTGAAAAGACTGGAGTGGAAATTTGTAAGAATAAGCACGAAAATATGTTGTTGAAAGTCGTGCTGAGTGTCACAAATAAAAGAGAAATTTGTGTTTATGTAAAGGGAATTTCCAAATGTATGTACATGTGTATTATTGTAAATCAATTAACAACACAAAACAATGACAGATATTGTCCAGAAACCCTCACAGGTACTGCATTTAGCATAAAAATATGCTCAAATCATAACATGGCAAACTGCAGCCCAACAGGCAACAACAGCTGTCAGTGTGTCAGTGTGCTGACTTGACTATGACTTGCCCCAAACTGCATGTAACTGCATGTGATTATCATAAAGTGGGCATGTCTGTAAAGGAGAGACTTGTTGATACCCATAGAACCCATTTTCATTCATATATCTTGAGGTCAGAGGTCAAGGACCCCTTTGAAAATGGCCATGACAATTTTTCAACGCCAAAATGTAGCGTAAGTTTGGAGCGTTATTTAACCTCCTTCATGACAAGCTAGTGTGACATGGTTGGTACCAATGGATTCTTTAGGTTTTCTAGTTTCATATGATACCAGTATCTTCACTCTAGCTTTAAACTGAGCCACTACATCCTAAAAATCGCAAGTTGTGTTAATGTGTTAAAGAAATTAGTGGCGTTAGAATGAATGTGCATGAATGCGTTATTAATGCCTTATATTTTACAGCCCTAATAAACATATAAACTATGAAAACTATAAAATTATCTGAGTATGTATTATTTATTTTCTGTTTTCCTGTGATTTGGGACAATAACGAAAAATAAAAGAACATCTGCAGCCTCCCCTCCTTTAAACAGTTTTCAGTGATTTGCAACGTTGCCCACGATGTTGTGATCAAACCCGTCTCTCTGGAGGAAAAGGAAGCAACATAAAACCTGATGGATTTTGGTAAATAAAGTTATTTATTGCAGGATTGATCGCTCCGTAACTTAACTTTACAAATAACAATAAAGTAGGTGAACAAAGGGGAAAAGGCCTGTGGGGGGTTGATAAAGCTATAAAATAAATGAAACCAAAAGGGAACTCCTTACAGAGAGTTTTTAAAGGTTGTACTGGCTCTAAACAGACGTAACACTTTATAGTAACAATCATTTATAAATGGTTAATTAAACTAAGTTAATAGTTAGTCTAGTTTATAATCTGAGGCCATAACAACTGACAAAGATATTAAAGGAACAGATACTTCAATGTAAACGGCGTCACAGCTTCATGAAAGTGTGAACAGATATCTCCTGTGTCATGTTATGCATCATAAAGCGTAGCGTGGAATCATCAGTATTGGTGCAGTGACAGCTCTCAGTTTAATAAACTGTTGACCTAAACTGTGGCAACACCTGCCAGGCATTGAATCAGAGAGCCGTCTGTCATCCAGACAAGTTGAAGTAAAAGAGGAGGAGGAGGAGGAGAGGAGAGTGACAGGGGTGGAAGTGAAGGAAGATGGAGGGGCGGAGATGTTTAAAAGTTCAGCAGCTGCTCCTGAACGCAGCTCCGACCCTCCATCTGTGTGTGTGTGTATGTTAGTGTTTACACTGACTGTTGGCCCATTAGCCGTCTCCACATGTGGGTCCATCTGGTTCATAATGGCCTCATGGACCAGATGGACCCCCCCACCTCCCTCTCCAGGTGACTTAAAGTCTCTGTTAATTAGAGCTGATGTCTCATTTAGTCTCATTTAGCCTCATTCGTACCTTTTTATTTTTCTTTCTCACAGAGTAATTTTGGTTTCATCCAAATGTGCCATTTCACTAATTGACTAAACTAATTGACTAATTATGTAATTTGTGGCGGTGTCCCCTGATTCAGCCTGTTTACCTCTGTGTGTGTGTGTGTCCTGTGTGTTACCGTTGACTCTAAAATGAAAGCAGTAGTCTGTCTTTACCTAGGAGTTAAACCTAGGACATACTTTCCACATTGTTCCCATAGGACTGTATATAAGAAAGTATGTTTGTTAATCGATTAAGATATTTAATCACAAATAAATACACGTTTTTATCTGTTCAAAATGTACCTTAAAGGGAGATTTAGCATAAAAAATATGCCTCAAATTGTAACATGTTAATGGATTTCCAATTTCCAATGGATTTGCATCTGTTTGGGCGAGTCTTTAAAGCAATTCAGAAGCCACTTGATGGACACATTTTCACCTCTCACTCCGCCTATTCAAGCTGATCACCTGAAGCAAGCAGCTGATAACCATTTGAATAGAGAGACAAACCTGGACGAACACAAATGAGCGCTGATTTGTAAAAGAAAAAAAAGACCCCCACAGAGGAATGTTCTTTTAGAAAGTACAGTTTATTTTGCAAGCACAGTATAAAACAAGATGAAACAAACATAAATGTGTGTGTAAATTGTTTGGACTCAATTTCCGCTAGGCCCTCCTTTGTTCTTCACAATCAGTCTCTGTACTTCTGACAAGCCTGTAATAACTTCATTACAGAACTTTTGGGTCAGTTTCGTGTCCCAAAAGACCTCTATAGCTCGGACAATTTCGTGTCTCGTGCGAGGCTTTACCTCCTTTCGGATGAAGTCTTTCATTGATTGCCAAACAAGCTTGACCGGGTTCAAATCCGGCGACTGTGGCGGAGTCCTCACCCAGTTGATCCCCTCAGACGCGATGCACGTTGCGGCGGCGGTATGCCTCGGATCGTTGTCCTGGAAGAAGCGATGATGCGACCCAAAATCTTCCCTGATGTATGGTGCTGCTATGTCTTTGATGATGGCGTTCTCAAAATAGTGTCTGTCCATGCTTCCCTCGAAGATGACCAAAGGACCTGGGCCGCGTCGTGATATCAGCCCCCAGACGTGGATCTTATAGGAATGTTTGGGCTGTGGTCTGTAGACAAGTTGGCCCTTTCTGCTGGCACAAAACCTGGAGGAGTGCTCCAGTGTTACCGTCGTTACGTCCGTGAACAATACGTCGTGCCACGTCTCTCCAGACTCGAGCCACTGAAGAGCCTGCTTTAGCCGAGCCTCTTTGTTGAGCTCTTTTGTGATCGGGCAGAAGACGGTCTTTCCAGATTTCCACCCGAGGTTCCTGCGGGCGCGGCGTACGCTGGTCAGGCTCAGTTGAACGCCGAAATCTGCTTCAATTTTCTGCTGCAAAGCCTGGGCCTTCATCTTATTGCTGCTCTTTGTCACCTCATCAATGGCAGTCAGGATATCACTATGAAAGTCAGAAAAAAGACATTAGACTGAAGCTAAAAGTGAGTCGAGCCGCTCAAAATGTGGGCCAGAAACGGACTAAAATTGTACAGTGTATGTCCAGCTTAATGAACACATTTCATACACAAATTAAAACTTGGCAGCTGTTTCAGAGATTGTCATAAAGCTCCACCGTGGTTGTAATCGTTCATTTAATTTGGTTACTTACTTGTGCAGTTTCCTCGAACATGAGCGGCGCGGTTGTCTCTCTTTGAAGTGATATCGCACCGTTCTCAGCGACACTTTAATGCCCAGGCTTTCAAAATGTTGCTGGATCTCGTGTGCTGATTTCCCACCGGACCGCATGAGACGAATCTGTTGGGAATGCTCTCTGTTGATGTGCGTCATTTCGGCTGTCTGTGGCGATGTCCACAGTTTGTGATTGTAGGGGCTGGTTTGTGCACACTTATTGTAGAGAGCACTCAAAGTGGGCGTGCTCCAATGAGCTTTTGCGATTGGCTGAAGTATGCCACAAGTGGTCTGACCAATAAGATTCAAGCCTGTTTACCCCACCAGCAGTTGACTGCCAGTTCTTCCCACCCCCTTCTGTTGTGTTACTCTAACTTATAATACAAAATTACATTCCCAACTGCATTATCAATTAGGTTTCAAGGGGAAATATGTTTTCTCCTGGATTATGGTCACACTTTTAAACAGTTTTAAACACGTGGTTAACATCAGAAATTGAAACAAAACAAAAAAACACCACAGCACTACTTTGTGAGGTTCAGTAGAAAAAAAAACCCTTCATAGTTTGTCTTAAAATTCCTACTAAATTGAAACAAAACAATAACAATGCAAAAAAACCTACTTATTTAGGTTTAGTAACAAACATCATGGATTGGCTTAAAATTACTACAAAATTGAAACAAAACACAATAAAAATGCAATAAAACTACTTGGTTAGGTTTAATAAAAAGACTTCATGGTTTGGCTCAAAATTACTACGCAATTGAAACGAAGCACATAAAAACACAACAAAACTAGTTGGCCATGTTTGGGCAACAAAACTTCTTCTTCAGGTTTAATAAAAAAACATTATCATTAAAATAAATTTAAATTGACTTTTAGTTTCACACAGGACACGAACGAAAGTCCAAATACGTCAAAAACAAATGCAATCCACAAAAAAATATGTTACCCTCGAAACGTAATTCAAAATGCAGTTAAGTAAAAATATAAAGTTTAGGAGACAGGGCTGCCTGAGAAGCTGCAGACTTAATTTCATAACCATTCATTTTCATTTCACAAGTTTTTTTTGCCTCTAAAATGAAGTGACTTTCTTATAAATATAAATGAAAATGCACACCATTAAAAAGCCTTTTTTTACGGCTCACAGTGTTGGCATGGTGAACTGCCCTTCTGTGCTTATTTTGTGTAATGAATGAGGTATATCAACATAAAGTAAAAAGTAAAATGAAGTGCTGTGTATGGACTCTAAAGGCTCCACACAGAATTTGTACTCAGTGTTACAAAGGCCCTTTCACTCAGTGCGACGGTCTAGATAGCGTGGGCTCGGGGACCTATAACGATGACACACCAACGGCCCATTAAGTGCAAACAAAAAGACACAGTCTAATGCTAATGATGTGTTCTGGGCTCAGTAAGTAGCCGACTACGAGAGAGCTCAATTGTGCAGTAGGCTCTACAAAACACTCATTTTTTATGTAAAACACGGTACACTGTCACAGCCCTGTCTTTTAGAATCACTTACACAAAAGTTCACAATATAAAGCAGCACACATAATTATTAAACATCTGTGGATGTTGTTGACAAGAGGGAGACAAGAGGCTGCACAGGTGAAAGGATGCAAGAAATAACAAATTAAGCTTTAATAAGCAGTGTGTCTTGTCTTTCTCTAACCACCATAACCCATAAAAGGTTATCTCCCTCCTTCTCTGGATATCACACTACAGCTCAAACATTGTTAGCATTGGCTTGTACACGACCATTAAACGTATCAACACACACTGCAGATTAGATTGTTATGGCTAACAACGACCGGAAATTATATCCCTAAAATGGACTCTAATCTTCTCTATTATCACCTCTTGATTGCTTGATTGAGCTACTGTAGACACATTACACCAATTTTGTCACATTCATATAAAAATCACTGGTTATTGTGTTGCTGTAAGTACTGCACAAAAAAGGAAAGCATCTAAAGTATGTCTTACCTGCCAATATCCAACAGTCATTCACTAAATTCATGAAAAAATATGTTTTATTGATGTTAAACATGTTTTTTTTTTATGTTACAAATACAGAAACCACACTATATTTCTTCTCCCGGGAGAAACTCCCCAGACTCCCTTAAAAAAGTTTTTATAGTTGTTGAGTTAAGGGGGAACTTAGGAAACTTTGTGGAACACTGTTTACCACAAATTATTAATTATTTGTGCCTTCTTGAAAATTCGGCATTAAATGTAATACATCAAGTTATTTCTTTCCTGTGTAAAGGAAAATGTGTTTTCTGAATTCTTTATGGGCTGGGAGAGTCAATAGCATTTTCATTCAGTGTTGTTTTTCCTCATTGTCAGACGTTTGGTTTATTTTGAGAAAAGAAAAAAACAAGTTGTGATTGAGCCACTATAGACACATTACACCAATGTGTCACATTCAAATAAAAATCACTGTGTATTGTGTTATTTGCTGTAATTACCACACGAAAAAAGGAAAGCAGGGGAACAATGTAAAGTGCGTTTTACTTGCCAAGATAAGCAGCACACTAACAGTTTAACCATTCCACCATTGAACTGAACTGAATCCATGAAAGAAGGCATTATTTTGACGTAAACATGTTGTTGTTTTTATTTTACAAATACAGTAACCACGCTTCTTTTCCAGAAAATAAACATTGTAAACATGAGTTTATGGTCTCAATCGCTAGTTTCAAGTCTTCTTCAATACAGCATGATGTTCATTTAGTAAATTATGGTCCCATTTAGAGTCAGATAGACCATAAAGCAGGAGATGCTTTAGGGCGTGGTTACCTTGTGATTGTCAGGTCGCTACCACAGTGTTGTCTGGTCTGGGAGTTGTCCGTGTTTTCATCTTACTTTAACTTTAACCCTTTCACAGTGTGTTTTCAGATCATCAAAGTTGGTTATAACATCTTGGTCGCCTAAAAATATCTTATTCAGCAGCGTTCGGTTTTGTACTTGATTCCACCCCTCTGGTGTCACTTCTGGTTGCAAAAAAAACAAGATGGTGATGGCCAAAAGCCAAGATGGCGATTCCCAAAACCAATATGGTGACGTCCAAAACCCAACAAGGTTATGGCCAGATGGTGACAGCCATCCACAGCGTCCACTTCTTATATACAGTCTATGGGCAAACTTTAAGTAAAATGGTGACACTATAAGACCGGCCCCTCTCCACACTTTCTGCTTCTACTCTTAAGTCCAGACTAATCTAAAGTATACTGTTTAACAAGATGAATATTTCATGAAAGTCAACACTGACAGAGCCACATCTGCCTGCCAAGAAGTAGCCTGATCCCAGTATACACTGTACAGTCTAAATCTTTTTGTTGAATCTAATGTTCATTAAAAATGTCAAGAAACTTTTGTTTAACTAGATGTAGATTCATTAAAACCAAATCTACTTAATAAACAATTTAAATCCATGAATTACACAGAGCCACCTTGGACCAAGAATTAGCCAGATCCCTGCAGATACTGTTAATTCAAAAAAAAAAAAAAAGTTCCTGTTCATTCACTTCATTAACGTCTAAAACTTAATAAGCCAACAATTCTATTGCTTAACAAGATAGAGGTTCATTAAAACCAAATCTCCATAGTAAACACTGTAATCCATGAATTAGACAGAGCCGCACTACTCCGGATTTAGCCTGCTCCCAGGGGTAATTTAGACAGAGCTCGTTACAGCTCAACATGTTTGCCAATGTCTATTAAAACCTTGAAACCAAGAGAGCAGAGGAGGAGGAAGAAGAGAGGTGACAGGGAAAGGAGTAATGAGAGGAAACAAAGAGAGGAAAGACCGACAACAACAAGAAAGGAAATGAGTGTAGAAATAAGTAGATGACATGATGAAAAAATGAGAGGAAGTAGAAGAAAATGACAAGATGAAAGAAGAGGAAATAAGCCCAGAAACTAGTGGATGAAGATTGGAAACAGTAGATAAACACAAATTACAATAAACAAAGATTAACCGGATTAATTACACAACTAAACCTCTGTTTACTCAACCAACTGTTCCACTACATGACAGTTTGTTGACCAACCAACTGATTGTTTTGCCAAAATACTGGATTATTTAACTGGAGTCTGGCGAAAGCTGAGCTGGGAGAAAACCAAAGCAAACCCCCAGATGCCAAAAAAACGTGGGGATCACACACGAACATTGTGGGAACAAATATCTGAGGCTCATATTTTTAGGGTTAAGTCGTGTTTTTATTGAAAGCTGAGCTGGAAAAAAAACAAGACAAAACAAACCCACATTCCAAAAATCATTTTGCAGAGTATTAATCACATCGTGGGGATCACACGCCAACATTGCGAGGACTCACCTCCCATATATGGACAGATATTTGAGTCCCTATTTTTAGGGTTAAGGCGTGTTTTGATTGAAAGCTGAGCGGGAAGAAAACCAAGCAAACTCCAGAAATCACTGGAGAATATTAATCACATTGTGGGGACTATTATGTGTTCACCACTAGCATTGTGGGGACTATTATCTGTTCACACACCAGCATTGCGGGGACTATTATGTGTTCACACACCAACATTGCGGTGACTATTATGTGTTCACACACCAACCTTGCGGGGACTATTATCTGTTCACACACCAGCATTGTGGGGACTATTACCTGTTCACACACCAGCATTGTGGGGACTATTATGTGTTCACACACCAGGATTGTGGGGACTATTATCTGTTCACACACCAGCATTGCGGGGACTACTATGTGTTCACACACCCAGCATTGTGGGGACTATCATCTGTTCATACACCAACATTGTGGGGACTATTACCTGTTCACACACCAATGTCGCCAACATCAGTGTTAATACAATGTCCCCATAAGTGACAAAGACGAATGTGTGTGTGTTTTCAGGAGAAGCAACGCTTCCTGACTGATGTCCTCCATGAGGTGATGCTACTGGATGGGCTAAGTACCTCCCATCCGATCTCCAGGAAGTGGAGCAGGCGACGGACATCGACCGAGTCTTTGACTGGATTGCCTACAAAAAAGTAAGAATTATTTAATCCTAATGAAATACAGGGACACAGTGATAACTTGAGGATTAGTTGGTGAGCTAGCTCGGTGGCTAATATGATAGCTTCCACCATTTAGGCTCTCCGGCTCTGTTTTTCCCTCAAGAATCTGCACTTTTAAGACATTTTACAATTGGTCAACAGCAGGAATTTGCATGTCAAAGTTCACTAAAGTTTACATGTACTTGAAAGCTCAACACTGATTGCCTCTGCAAGCTAATCCAGTGATCACAACAATTCCAATGAGATTAATTGGTTAGCGTCACGTTAACAATTAAGAGCATGTTTTCATATGTTATTGCATTTGAAAGTGTGTTTCTCTGTGTTGTCTGTAGGGGGCGGCGTTGATCCGGATGCTGGCGAACGTGATGGGACAGACGCTGTTCCAGAAAGGCCTCAATGTAAGTTCATGTCGTCCTGCAGGTCCAGCTGTGTATACAGAGGTTTATATCAAGGGACGACAGGGAGAGCTGGGTTTGGCTTTAAAATGGTCTGTCACCTGGATTCAGACAGAAGCTCTGTGTGTGTGTGAGCCATATTTTTGGCTAAACCCTGACTGTTTGGAGCATACTGAGTATACAGATGGGCAGTGAATAAATGGATTTGTTCTGCAGATTTTTTCCTGCTGTAAAACAATATTACAATCCACTGTGAGTGACCTGAATTCAACCTGAGCACAGACAGTGTTTTAAGTACCGGGGCTACAGAACTGACACTCACAGGACAGGACTGTAGCCAGGATTTTCTGAATACTCTTGTCATAAGTCCAAGTACCACCAGACACCAATTTGTATTCATATTTGATTAATTCAGATGTTTAAAAGCCTATTCTGCACTGCCAAGAGTAAAATTCTGGTGGGTCATTTCATTTAGTGTTGGCCTAAAATGAGTCAAAAGATACTAGAATGAGACGACACAATAGCACATTTTTAATCGTAGACTATACATGTTAACAATATTAATGTTCTTAAAGTATTCATATCCACCTCTTATTGTTTATTTATATATGCTTCTATACATATGTGTATCACTGTACACTTAACTGCTCTTTGCACTTATGGTTAAGTACTTCTACAAGTACTTATGCAATGACAGTGAAATTGAATCTAATCCAGGCGGCCACCTCTGGGTCTGAGAAGTGAAGCCAATGCTGAAATGCCTTAAACCTGCATTATTTCTAACAGCCAGCAGGGGCGACTCCTCTGGTTGCAAAATGAAGTCTGATTGTATAGAAGTATATGAGAAAATGAGCCTACTTCTCACTTGATTTATTACCTCAGTAAACATTGTAAACATGAGTTTATGGTCTCAATCGCTAGTTTCAAGTCTTCTTCAATACAGCATGATGTTCATTTAGTAAATTATGGTCCCATTTAGAGGCAAATAGACCATAAAGCAGGGGATGCTTTAGGGCGTGGCTACCTTGTGATTGACAGGTCGCTACCTCGGCGTTGTCCGGTTTGGGAGTTGTCCGTGTTTTCGTCTTAGAACTTTAACCCTTTCACAGTGAGTTTTCACTTCATCAAAGTTTATTACAACATTTTGGTCGCCTAAAAATGTCTTATTTAGCATTCAGTCGTACTTAGCTCCACTTTCTCGGGTCACTTCTGGTTCCAAAAAAACAGATAGCGACAGCCAAAAAGCAAGATGGCGACGCTCAAAAACCAACATGGCGACGGGAAAAAACTAAGATGGTGACGGACAAAAACACAGACAAAAACAAAGATGGCGGCGGAAAAAAGTCAAGATGGTGACAGACAAAATGCCGAACTCATGCTTTAAAATGGCAGCCCATAAATCAATGTCTTATACAGTCTTTGGTCTAATCTAATCCAAACATCTTTAACTCCCTTTCCTAAAACCTCCAAATTCCCTCCCGAAGGCGGTGGGTCTCAGAGGTTTAGGGATGTTTGCAGTGTGACAGCAGAACGTGAGAAAATTAAATTTCAGTTTAATGAGGTACCATAAATTCCTTGGAATAAAGTTTTTTTTTAGCTCTACAGCAGTTTACTTAGGGACAAGTTCAAAGTAGAATCCAATGAATTGATCCGTGGTGGAGAACGGCAGCTGGCTGTTGTACAAAGTGATGAAACATGAATCACGGAGAAAGCAAGAAGTAATTTGAGGCGACACTTTTTTTTCTTTTTTGGCAAATCTCAGCTTCATATTGATAGTCTGTTTTACTCTGGAGGTTTGTCTCATTGACTGAAACCACTAACGGATACAGCAGAGCAGATAACAACATCAGTGGTGTTAATGACAGAGCGCGCTGCATTATTTATTGTTCAGCTGTGTGTAGCTGCTAACTGGCTCTCTGATGGTTCACACTGGTTAATGTTAAATGTCATCAGAGCAGCAGAAAACAGTTTATTTTACAGAAAAGAAACACTTTTTTATCCACAAAAATTGGATGAAATCATTTGGCAGCTGCTATAAAAATGATGTCATATGATGTAAGGTGAAAGTGGGTTAAATGTAGTTTTTGTTCTGAATACAGGCATGGATGGAAATATGTATGAATCCTCTACACACACACACACACACACACACACGCACACACAGCATGTCCTAGTTTTCCTGCAGAGACTGTCAGTGACCTGGAACACACTGAGAACCAGATTCTATATAAACACTGCTGATCCAGCAGTAGAGAGTACTGTGTGTTACGGGTCCATATACAGTATGCTGAACATTACACCACACTACCTAATAAAAGCTTTAGTTTCAGTCCTCAGCTGCATGAAAAAAACATGTTGGGAAAATATTTTCTGCAGTAGTTCTTCAAAAAATATATAACATAACAACGAGGGCTGTCAAAGTTAATACAAATTCATTTTAACAGCACAAATTTCTTTAATTATTAACGGAACTTGTGATTTTGGGGTTGTATCGGGCTCAGTGTTAAAGCTACTGGTATCATATGAGACTAATCCATTAGTACCAACCATGTGATACTAGCTCGTCATGAAGAAGGTTAAATAACGCTCCAAACTTACGCTAAATTTTGATGAGGAAAAACTGTCATGGCCATTTTCAAAGGGATCCCTTGACCTCTGACCTCCAGATATGTGAATGAAAATGGGTCCTATGGTTTTGTGTTGTTAATTAACTTCCAGTCATATATATATACATACATTTGCATAAAGCAGCATATTTGCCCACTCCCATGTTGATAAGGGTATTAAATACTTGACAAATCTCCCTTTAAGGTACATTTTGAACAGATAAAAAATGTGATTAAGTTGTGATTAATCGGTATTAACATTAAATTAATCAAGATTAAATATTTTAATCGACTGACAGCCCTAAAGAAAATATATATTTTTTTAAATAGACTTTTGTATAAATTATCTAGTAAGTGTGTTATTATGAACTTAATTATACATGAACAAATCTAATTTCAACAAGCTCAGAGCAGACAAATCCTGGTGCACCCTTAAGGGGGGCCCGGACCCCAGGTTGGGAACCACTGCTACAACATTAAAGTACCCACGAGTGTTACCAATATTGGAAAGAAATGGGGGGCTCCACATGCTATACATATTGAACAATTTACATTTTAACAACCTCTCTTGGCCTGTCGTCCCTGTATAAACAGACACAGTTCAGCCCACGTTTCACAGATTTTTGGTCGTGGGACTGTGGGTCTCAGCTGAGTCAATCATAGCTTCCCAGTTGCTCTGATGAGCGCAGAATTTAATGTTTTTTTACAGCATTTTTTTAGGGCAAACGGTTCATTTTTGGCAAAAATTTAAACAAGACATGTAGGATAAAGTGATTTTAATGAAATATCCCTATTTGAAGCTTTGATTTTGTTGTTTTTCCTGACGGAGCCCAGAGGAGACCAGCTGGCTGCGGAAAAAAAAGGCAGAATTGGCCTGTTGGGGGAACGCGGATGTGTTGATGGAGAACGGAGGTCATTCTCAGACGAGATGAAAACAGTCCTCATCAACAGACAGGAGTCTTTCACCTCACGGCCGTTAATAATTAATTAGTTTTCATGAAATGATTATCCCTCGCATCCATCTGTGTCTTACAGAAGGCTTGTTATCAGTGTGGTTTAGGTGTATCATCATGCTGCTGAACCTGTTTGTATTTGGATCAGGATCACATTTCTATGTGTGTGTGGAGGTGTTTTATCTCTCGTCATGTCAGCTTTAGTGAACGTGAGACACACACACAGTGGACAGAGGATTAGAGCTCTCTCTCTGTAGGTGTCCTGTGTGATCTTCTACTACTCTCCTGCCTTTTCTAGTTGCAATATGAACCCGACCATCCACCAGCCTCCCCTAAAGCTTTTTATATACCTGATCCACTGCAGCGAGGATGACTTTTCCACCCGCTGCTGGAAACAGACGGGGATGAAACCAGACACAACCGTCACTGACGATTTACAGGTTGGAAACGAAGCCGCTGCGCCGCTAAGACTCTCTCCGGGTGCCTCGCAGGCTTCACCTTGTTCATTAGCTTAGAAAGTACAAGTTAGAGTTTGAAGTCAGAGCCCAAAGCCCTTTAGACTCTCTACTCAGGTAGCATTACTTGCTCGTCATGTCACTGAGATGGAAATTCACCATTTTCAAACACATTTAGATGCTTTGAAATATGTTCTCTTATGAAGACGTGCCGCTTACACAACCCTCTCGTACATATGCATCAAATTTGTTCTAAAGCACTATAACATTATACTAAAAGCAGGGCAATTGCATCAATGCAATTTGTGATTTTTACTGCTAGATGGAAGATACTGGTATCAAATTAAACTATAAAAGCTAATGAATCCATTGGTACCAACCATGTCATACTAGCTTGTCACGAAGGAGGTTAAATAACGCTCCAAACTTCTCTTGACCTCAGACCTCCAGATTTGTGAATGAAAATGGGTTCTATGGGTACCCACGAGTCTCCCCTTTACAGACATGCCCACTTTATGATAATCACATGCAGTTTTTGTGGATCCAATGAGCCCAACTGTATTCATGTGTGATGATGTTAGTCCCCATAGTAGACATTTCATTGTAGTGAAACTTGACCTCACTGTATAAAATGACCTGTGGTGACCTCTAGGATAATCACAGCCTCGTGAAACTTTACAGCCACAAACAAGAGACCTAGAACATTCAGAGGATGGATGGCTTTCCTAGCTAGATTGACAATAAGGGGTTTCTGAGCAGTTTACACAACAGAAGTGCTCGCCATCCAATTGCTTAAAAATGCAATTCCTGCAGAAATCTCTAAATGTCAAAAGTTTTTTAAACCAAATCAAAGCATGGCTTTTTCTATGGTGTTCCTCAAAGTCTTGGTGTCTTAATGTGGTATTTTGGAGGGATTATTGATCATTTTTATCAATTCTCCAGTGGTAAAAAAAATGGTTAAATTTAGCACCAAACCTGTGTAACAAATCATCCCAAAAAATTGCTGCAACAATTTATGAAACATAATAGAGCATGGGAATGACCATCATCAACTTGACACACAGTGCTGAGCTGCATCTCAAATTAATCGTCAGGTTCTCAGCTTTCAGATGATGTAAACCTCTTCTATGTGACATCTACTGCTGACCTGCTATCTCCCCCTAAAGGCCCCCTGTACTCCCTCTAAAAAAGACTAAAATGGGTCTATCAAATGATGTCATTTCCTGTCACATGGTGTGTTTAATCTCTGATCTGTTGTCTGTGTTTGTTTTCAGGATTATCTGCTGAGTCACATGTACAGCAACGCAGCCAGAGACGACCTGTGGAGCAAACTGACTCAGGTACCCATCTGCTTCTTTACCTGAGTTCTGTGTTTTAAACCAACCACCAGTCCTCCTCCACCTGGCTCAAAGGCTTCAGGGGGAGCAGCGTTAGTGCTTTGCTCTACAGCAGGTGGGTTTTAAACCTGTAACTGAGCATCATTCAGCCCTTCAGGGATTAAAGCAGCCAGACTGACAGAAGCTGTTAATTATTTAACGTACAGCCGTTTCTAATGAAGGCCGTAGAGACACTCGTTAAGACGGTGGCGAGGGGAAACTCCTGTTGCCATGGTAACGTGACTTGACAGGTGGAGGCGAGGATTGTTGTCCTGCACACAGGAAGCTTCTGGAGTCTGTTTGATTGGATTCATCTTCGTTAGTGATGTTCAACGGCTCTTTAACGAGTTGCCGGCCAATCAGAGCTCCAATTACCTCATTATTTCTCTAATTAAGTGACTTTGAGCTATATATTGATTAACTTTGATGATGGATGATGACCTAATTAATTATTTAAATCATCAGTGAATAATTTGTTAGTTAATTATAAGTAATTTTGTTTTGTCCAGGCCATGCGCTCAGAGGGGCGGGACATCGACATTGGACAGATGATGGACAGGTGGACTCTGCAAATGGGCTACCCCGTTGTGACCATCAGCAAGAACCAATCAGAGCAGCTCCCCACTCATTACATCACCGTCAGCCAGGAGCACTTCCTGTACGGGCAGGACGTTCGGAGCAACAACAGGTTAGAGTTTAAAATGTGTTTCATCCTGTAATCCTGTATTGTTATGACCTTTAACCAGTTAAATGACCACTTATGACATGCGTTTGTTATTATTTTGGGCATGCTGCGTTCAAAATGTAAACTAAATGGAGCCCCAACATCCAGATTTTTTGTTAAATCAACACTTCCTGCTTTCATTTCAAAATTAAAGCCCTCAAGTGTGTGGACAGAATTCCTTCATTTGTTAACGCTTGTTGAGGTTTTTATTCTGAAATATGTGCCGGATAGTGTTATAGAACATGCAGTGACTTGCAGAGCTCCATGAATGAATAAAGTACGGGGTTTTAATGGTGGATTATTACTATTATTAACAAATTACCACGTTTCTTAACCTTTCTCTGTCTAAAATAAATATAAACGACATTTATAATGAAATGAAATGGCCATTATGAAAGACAAACTCTATGTAGAAAGAAAGGGCTGGCAGCAGCAGCAGCAGCAACACTGCTGGCATGGATGCCACACGTGTGACATATGCAGCCATCCAGGGAAGCAGCCGCCACGCATTGCTGATGTTCCCTCTGTGGACAGAGCGTAACGCCAGGATCAGACTACACGATATTTTTGACAGTTATGATGGTCAGTATGTCAGATTAGACGATTGAGAGTCGTAAATTCTTGTCGTGACTTGGCTGCGACACATGACAGACTACACGTCGGTCCCCTGTTCCGACAATACACACTCTCCCGGCACCGCCGTCTCTAATATACGGGCTTTCTGGGGCTCAAGCCCCCGGGCCCGACCATGTAAAGAGGCCAACGGGGCTCCAGGGGAAAACAGTACAAATATAATTCACAGGGAGAAGCAAAAGTGGGCGCGCAACGGGATGCTCCATGCACAAAGATGCAACGGCGTAGGTGTTTTTGACCCAGACACAACCTAGATTGAATATCCTACCACGAGGTCTGGCAGCAGTTGCGCTGGGAAGATCCGGTGACATCATTCTGTATAATAAGTAGCCTTCTGTTTACAGCTGTGTGCGTCTGTGCTCAGCCGGTCAATTCACGGCCATGACGGAACATGACGTGAAAAGCAAAAAAATCAAAATCAAACATGCTAGACTTTCTGTCGGGACGGCGTGAGGCGTCCCAGACGCGGCGTCGGTTGTCGCCTACTATGACACACTACACAAGATAAAACGATTGATTGTCGCACACGACACTCATTTATCATTCCCGATCCGAGTTGACACCCTACGACGGCCGTGTCGGGCTTTAATCGGGCTGATATCATTTAGTCTGAACCGGGCATTACACTATGTCGTCCATCGTGGCATTTCATTGACGTGCTGTGACATAAATCCCCCCACCCCGTCCTTCTCCCATCATCCCAAGCGATCAGCGATCTTGAATAACCACGACTGGCCGATATGAAAATAGAAACAGCTAACCCTCCCCTGACCTTTGGTGTACTGCCGCCCTCAGGATGACCTTTACATGTTCAACTCTACCACCCGTACAGCTCTAAGAATAACTGTCCTGGTACCGGTACCGTCTCTAGAGAACACTAACCGGCCTTTAAACGGTCTTCACACACATCTGGTCATGATTTCATTAAGTCATTTACCGCTGAGACAATCCTCTTTGTTTCACACCTCAATAAGTCCGTCCTGCGTTTTCTACTGAAGAAGCACTTTTTTTCTTCACATTCTTTACATGATTTATATTTCATTTATATTTGATTCACGTGATGTTTTATTCACATGCTTCACAACCTCTGGAGATTATTCTCTTCACTGTTTTATCGACCCACTTTCTCCTCCATCAATACTTCATCAGCAACTTTCCTTTCTTTTTTTACCTGTTGTTCACTTCTTCTCTTCTCTTCCTGTCATGTTTTGTACCGTAGCTGACATTTACAATCACTCTGACCTACTCAGTTTCTCACCAAAAGTTTTATTTTATGTTTCCCTCCTCTTCTGTGCTCTTTTTTTCTTTCTTTCATCCGGAGTCTTTTGTGTTTTCGCTGGAGCTCAGAGTCGCTCCTGAGGTCTCGTCAGCTGATTATCTGAAGCTGTTTGTTGTAGGTGGAGCTCAGCTCTTTCTCTGGCGCTTGTTGAGTCTCACGGGGCTGCGTTCAGACACTCTCGGTGGTCCCGAGGCGCTCACCGACGCTTGTGAAGAGAAACTGTTGTTGTGCTTTTAGCCGAACTGTCAGTGGATCGAATCAGAGGCCGACGCTGCTGTTTGATCCTGCAGAGCTGCGTTCAGAAGCACAGCAGTGTCCCACAGTGTTACACGCTGTTGACTTAAACTCCTGATTTATTTATTTATTTGCTTTTTTATTTACATGCAGGGAAACAGAGCATTCTTGGAAATATAATGAAATATACAGAAAGAAATTGAAATATCACTGGAAAGCCGATGAGCTCTCTCAAACTGGTGGTGACACACTGGTACGATCGTCGGCCCGTATTGAAGCTGTCCAGTGTGTCTAAAATCCTTAAATAACTGCGCAACTAACAACTTTTCAAAGCTTGGATGGTTGGTTTCATACAAGGATCAATGTTAGGCCCCCATTTCTTTTTTGTTTTGTTTGTTTGAGCTTGTTTTTGAGGCATTTCTTTTAACCCTCTGAGACCCACAATAGAGCTGTTTTTGTCTTTTTCAGGGGGGTCTAGGGGTTCTTTAAGGGGATAGCAGGTCAACAGTAGATGTCACAGGAGAGGTGTACAACATCTGAAAGCTGGAAACCTGAAGATTAATATGAGATGCTGCTCAGCACTGTGTGTCAAGTTTGAGTATGATAGAAGTATATGATGGTTGTTCCCATGCTTTTTTATGTCTCATAAGTTTTTGCAGCTATTTTTGGGTTGATACCATTTGTTACACAGATTTGGTGCTAAATTTAAAAAAAATGTACCACTGGAGAATTGATAAAAATTATCAATTGTACCTCCAAAATACCACATTAAGACACCTGCTGTGATTTGGAATCAAAAACCTTTAACATTTTGGAAATTTCTGCAAGAATTGCATTTTTCAGCAATTGGATGGCAGGCATTTCTGTTGTATAAACTACTCAGAAACCCCCTTATTTTCAATCTAACTAGGAAAGCCATTTATCCTCTGAATGCTCTAGGTCTCTAGATTGTGGCTGTGAAGCTTCATGAGGCTGTGATTATCCTAGAGGTCACCACAGGTCATTTTATACAGCGAGGTCAAGTTTCAAATGGTCTCACTACAATGAAAAGTCTACTATGGGGACTAACATCATCACACATGAATATAATTGGGCCCATTGGATCCACAAGAGTCTCAGCTTTACAGTGAAACCCAATTTATGTAATTCAAGACTGTTTAGGGACCCCAGTATGCAGAAATATTCAAATACGCCATTTTAGAATAGGAGACAATAACACATTTATACTGCATATCTTGAGGTCAGAGGTCAAAGAACCCTTTGAAAATGGCCATGCCAGTTTTTCTTCGCCAAAATTTAGTGTAAGTTTGGAGCGATATTTAATGTCATTCGCAACAAGCTAGTATGACATGGTTGGTACCGATGGAGTCATTAGGTTTTGTAGTTTCATATGATACCAGTATCTTCACTCTAGCTGGAAAACTGAACCTGTTACAGCCTCTGAAAGACAGTAAAGTTGGTCGGGATTTCCTAAGTCTTGATCTCTCCCCGAATACATCAAACTAATTACTCACTAATTGCCATCTGTCCCTTAAAGAAAAGGAAGCTGGAAATGAAGCTTTTTTGTTTCAATAATAATCTCTCTTTTCAAACTTCCTGTTAAGGTGACATTTCAAACATCACAGTTTATTTTCTGTCAAACACTTAACATTCGTCTTTTCTTCCAGTTCCCTGGCGGTTTGAAGGAGACATTTCAAATGTGCGTCTTTTTTATTTCCTCAGCATCAAACAAAATGACGCAGCGAGGCAAATAAATGCTTTTTAAAGAAGCGAGCTGACAGAAACAGAGACAAGGAGAAACCAGAGGACAGCTAACGATAAGGTCGAGCTAATGATACTGAAAATAAATCAGAGGCAATATAAACACATCACCACTCGTCTCTGTGATTGTGACTAAAGAGAGAAGAGAAGGTTTGTCACCTGACACGTACACAGAGAGGTAATTGGAGGACGAGCGGCTGTGCGTTTGATAATACATTATTCACGAGTACAGAGAGGAGCAGTTGTAAGGAAGTTTATTTATATACTGCTTTACCTTTATAAAGCACATCACAGAGTGTTTGACGAACATAATTAAAATGCATAAAGCAGTGTGACATTAACACAACAAGACAAAACATAAATTTCTAAACTGGACATTAAGAAATGGAAAAACTCATTATTTTATTCTATTAAGATTGTTTCTGGTGCCAGAAGATTCATTTATGTGAGGTCTTTGACCAACAGCTTCTATTGAATCGAGGCTGAAGCAAGTCCATTTTGGGAAATCCTCGTTCTCTGTCTGAAGTGCAAATTATACGTTTTATGTCTGCCTAACCACGATGGTCATTTGTCATTTGTCATCTGGGGACTTCTATGGACATTTTAATATCCATAATCCCTTCAAGAAAAACATTTGACTCTAATATGTCAATAAAATGAAACAAGAATTCTGAACCTGGCTTTATCTGTTCAAAATGTACCTTAAACGGAGATTGGTCAAGTATTTAATACTCTTTTCAACATGGGAGTGGACAAATATGCTGTTTTATGCAAATGTATGTGTATATTTATTATCGGAAATCAATTAACAACACAAAGCAATGACAAATATTGTCGAGAAACCCTCACAGGTACTGCATTTAGCATAACAAATATGCTCAAATCATAACATGGCAGACTGCAGCCCAACAGCTGTCAGTTGTGTGTTGACAGCTTGGCTTGACTTGACTATGACTATTTTAGTATATTTGGAGAATTATTTAACCTCCTTCACAACAAGCTAGTATGACATAGTTGGTACCAATGGATTCATTAGGTTTTTCTAGTTTCATATGATGCCAGTATCTTCACTCTAGCTTCAAAACTGAGCCGCTACAACCTCCGAAGATTGCGTTAAAGAAATTAGTGGTGTTAAAACGAATTTGCGTTAACAGGTTATTATCACGTTAACTTTGACAGCCCCGATCACTTTGGTTAATGTGACCTTTTTCAACTAGCACTCGTCGATCCTGGAGAGTGAGTAACAGTACAAATTGAGATAAACTAGTATTTTCTTCAGCCATTGTTAAAAAAACAGCCAACAATACTTGCTAGCCAGCGTTAACTAACGTGTTCAGAGTATTATTCTGCCTCCACTTAATGCTCCGCCCACTAAACACTTCATCATGGTTATTAACAGTTTATCATGCTCATAATAGGCAGTTTGAGGGCGTGCCACTCTAGCCGTTATGCAAATGTGTTACTTGGTGACATCACCGCATTACGGAAGAAAAGGCGGGACTTCAATCGAGGCGTTTCAGGCAGTTCAGGAGCAGTGTTTCTCCATTTGGTGTGGACTCTGGGCTTTATAACATTGAAGACCTTGTACATGCACAAAAAACTATTTAACACACTGAAGGAAAAGCACAAAAACATAATAGTTCCTCTTTAACACTCTCACACTGTTAGAAAAATAAACCGCTTTCATTCTGATCAAATATTAATAAACACACTCTGCTGACTGTGTGTGTGTGTGTGTAATTGGGTTCCGCTCCTGTCCAACACGTTGATATAAATATCAGATTAAATACTCGGTTGCTAGGCAGCGGTATTGATCCACCGTTGCCTGGGGCGACGCATGGCTGTTATGGGATTGGTAAATAGGTATTTCTCTAGCTGATTGTGTTACAATGACCCCGACTATATATATATATATATATATATAAAAACACACACACACTCTCCTTAAATGGATGAATTGATCATAGTGTGTGACGCTGATTGTTCCATCTGTATTTAAAATCCACTTTAATTCAAGTATGAATCAGTTTTGAGTGTTTAATGGAATTTAAAGAGGATGTCTCACTTTACAGACTCGTATTAATGTCATTAGTGCTCACATACAGGATGTGTTGAGATTACAATGAGGCTGCTGTGTGTGCTTTAACAGCATCTGCTGGTCACTAACAAAAAGCATCAGGAAACATAATGAGCTCTTAACGTCGGTTCTCTCTTCACACACTATTAAGCTCCTTTCCCACTGGACAAAAAACACACTAAAGGCCCAGAAACACCAACCCAACTACAGAGAACGAGCGGCGATGAAGGCCGACTGATGTGATTGATGCATTAATGTGTAAGCAGCATTTTTGATGTTGTTGGTCATGTTTGAACAATTTAATGTAAAACAATGCATCATATTTTATAAGTTAATCATACAGTATGTTTTATATGTAAAATGAATCTGTAAATAGCTGTCAAATGAATGTAGTGGAGTTTTTTTGTACTTTCAAAATGTATGCAAATTAGAGAAGAAATAGGAGCAACATTTGCATCAGTTAAAGTGTTTTTTTACTGATTTACAGCTCAAAATGAAATGATGATATGATCCTTCAGCTCCTCTACGTTCAACATTTGGACTATAAAACACCACTTACGACGCCACTAGAACATACTTCTCACTTTTCTGATAACTCTTTATTCCACAGAGCTGAGTTCACTCCCACATCATCCATTCGTCTATCTTGCCGCAATTCAAAAACCACTTATCTCCTTAATGTCGGCGTCTCAGGAACTAAGAAAAACAGCCTTGTTTAAGCTCAGCCGTGATGCAATTTTGAGACACCCAATTGGTTTTTAAAAGGTTTTTATGAGTCTGATGGGGGGGGATCCACTCGAGCAGTAAAGGAGCATCTTTCATGCGATTTGAAAATATAGAAACTGACCGCCACTGGACAGCACATTAAACCTCTCGCTCTGAAGAAGACAATAACCCTCAGCTACTTCCACTTGACTGATGCTCGCCGACTGATGCAGCTATTACACTCTCACTTCCTCTCTCTCTCTATAACACAGTCGGTGTCGCTTGCTCCTCTTCCAGCCGACTGATGTTGACTGATCACCGCTGACCGCCGCTCTCCTCTCTAATGTCTCTCTATCTGATAACTGAAGCAATAAAACCAAATCCAATTCCACCGCCCATTACTGACATCACTCTCCCTCTCTGTAGTTTACAGTGGCAGGTTCCACTGACGGTCGCTGTGGGAAATACATCCAGTGTTTGTGCAGAGACCCTCATCTGGATCAACAACAAGACAGGTACAATGCTGCCGGTTTGCTTAAGATACTAAAACTGAGGTCCAACATCGTCTCCATAAAAGTTTATTTTACGATCAATTATCTTGTTACCTTGAGATAACAAGCCGTTATCTTGGGATTGTTTTGTTAACGGAGCAAACCATCCCATGATCACAAATTAATTATCTCATTATGTTGAGATATGTAATTTGTAGTTAATGGACTAAGAGAGGTCTTTCAGCAGTAGAAATAAACCTCCTTCTGCTTCTCTTTATGGAGAATAAAGCTCATACTAATAGAATGAAGTTTTGTTTTTTGGGGCGTAATAAAAAACTTTCTTTTTATGGAGCGTAAAGCTAATACTGCTTCTGTTTTTTGGAGAATAAAACTCTCTCTGGATCTGTTTTTTTGGAAAATAAAGCTAGTTCTGCTTTGTTTTATAGAGAATGAAGATATTTTGGAGAAAAAAGCCAAATATGGTTCTGTTTATGGACATTAAAACTCATTCTGCTTCTGGTTTTGGAGAAGAAAGCATTGTCTCCATCAGTTTTTGGAGAATAAAACTCATTTTCTGTTTTTATGCCTCCGTACCGGCGATAACCTTGGCCAGAGGCATTATGTTTTTGGGTTGTCCGTCCATCCATCTGTACGTACGTACATCTGGTCCATTCTTGTGAACACGATATCTCATGAACGCATGGGGGGATTTTCTTCAATTTTGGCACAAACGTCCACTTGGACTCTATGATGAACTAATTCGATTTTGGTGGTCAAAGTTCAAGGTCACTGTGACCTTACGTCTTTCCCATTCTTGTGAAATCTCAGGAAAGTCTTGAGCAAATTTCTTCAAACTGGCACAAATGTCCACTTTGACTTAAACATAAACTGATTAAGGTTTGGTGGTTAAATGTCAAGGTCACTGAGAGATTACATTAGTCAAATTCTTGTGATATCTCGAGCGCCTTGAGCGATTTCTTGAAATTCATATCCTAATAATGACAATTTCACACAAATGTCTAACAAGATAACATGATGAAGTGATGACATTTTGGACAGACATGGATGTAAACAGTAATTGTAGTTGAGATATAATGCTTGTTCTGTTTCTGTTTTTGGAAACTAAAACTCATTCTGGTGCTGTTTATTTTAGTGTTTTGTTGAACCAGTGCTGTTTGTATTGGGGAGAAACTGTTGATTAAAATATTGCTAACAGGACAGCGAGGTATCATCTGCATATCGAATGACTTTTAACCAACATCCTGGCCTTTTGGTTGAACCAGTGCTGTTTAGAGAAACTGTTGATTAAAATACTGCTAACAGGACAGCGTGGTATCGTCTGCATATCGGATGACTTTCAACTAATATCGTTAATTTTGGTTGAACCAAACCAGTGATTTTTAAAAGGAGAAATTGTTGAATAACTAACTGACTGATGTTTTCATTATTGTCTCAGAAACCCACAGGATTGGTCAGATGGACGACAACACCTGGTTGCTAGGCAACATCAACCAGACGGGCTACTTCCGTGTGAACTATGACCTCCAGAACTGGAAACTGCTGATTCAACAGCTCCACAACAACCCTGAAGTATGTCTGACAGTCTTTCTGACTGTCTTTCTGTCTGTTTGGCAGTCTCTCTTTCTGTTTAAGTCTGTCTCCACTCTCTTCTTTGTCTTTTTTACACCCTCTCTGTCTGTCTCACTCTTTCTCAGATCATCTCCGTTGGAAACAGGGCAGGACTTATTGATGATGCCTTCAACCTGGCCAGGTGAGTTGTCTTTTAACCAGAAAAAAAAAAAGTTTTAGTCTGGTTTACAATCCCCTCTTCAAAGACTGACAGAGTGGAACGGACAGTTCGTTATAGCAGAAGAAAGTGATATAACGAATTATCTGTTTCCTGTCCTCTCTCTCTGTTCCTGAGAGGCTCATCTGTCACTCAGAGGGAGAGTGCAGCCAGGCTGATCCATTGTTTCTGTCTGTTTCTGTTTGCTTTTAATTGCTTTGCAATAAGGAGTGTCTCTTTGTTGAACAGGATTGATGATATGTCTGCCTCCCTCAGATATGTCTGTTTTTGATGGGCTGAATGTTTTGAACGGACAGATGTATTTCAGAGTTGTCGCCATCTGTTTAGCCAGCAGGATCGAGAATGTGCTGCTGCACAGTCAGCTGTTTATATCCTGTATGTGAATTCAGCTAAGACCTGTGGATTTTCATACATACATTAACATTCACACACGAGGCATTGGGATGGAGCTTTGCCAGCGGGTGATCCCTCCGGCATCCACAACACCTAGATAAGAGCAGCTCTGTGGCTCAAGGATTAACACTGTTGCCTGGAGGGTTTTCCTGAGGCCTGGAGTTTCTCCTTTGCATTATTTTCCTCAGGTTCTTCCAACAGATGTGCATGTTTAGCAAATCTGCCATTGCCACGGCCAAGGTAGTCGTCAAACTGTGGGTTATTCTCATATTTTTGTCCATCATGACTATTCATTCATCATCCTTAGTGTAGAGATTTGGGAGACTCAAGCAAGCACTTTGTTTTTGAGTCTGATTGAAAGTTTTTGTTTATTTTTAAGTGGAAGTTGATGAAAACTACACAGATAGGGTGTTTCCCTGGAACTTCCCTGCAGTGGTTCCAGGAACAAGAACCTTTTCAGGAATTCTGAACTTTACCTTCATTTCATAAGGTAGCACTGGGTGCCGTTATCGTAGGGTGATGGGTGGACATTTCTTGTAATGTTTATTGACGGTAAAAGGTTGTTAACTTCCCAACTACTTCAAAAACAGAGTGTGTGTGTGAACAAGTAAAGTAAATGAGTAAGTGAAGGAGAGAAATAAAACTTTATCTGCTGATTGTTTCATGTCGGTTACGTTCTAAAGCAGGAATAAATAACCATCAAACATTCAGCAGATCGTCTACTGACACTTTGGAGTTTTCAGTCTCCATTCAGTGCATCCATTCAAACATCAGAGTCACGCAACAATGAATACAAAGAAAATTGTGAAAATTGCACTTCAGACGCCATCAGTCATCGGCCTCATTTGATTAAATCTTAAAAGTTCTTGAGGTGCTACACAAGTTGTAAAAAGAGACATTTTGTTCCTAGTTTAATTTCTTTAGTTCCTGGAGCTATTTGGTCAAAAAGGAGCTTGTCATATTGTCATATTTTTGCAATTCAGAAACTTGCAGACACAAATCATGTTGTGGCATTCACTCCTAGAATATCTCTAAAGCATGCACATAAGCTAAATTGCAAGCGAGCCACAATGATTGAGTTATAATGGACAAAAGTAAGTAGACAAACAGCAGAATTTCCCTTTAAGCTCAGCACTGTTCTCAGAGCTGCGGTCGGTAGAAGTGTCGTCCCACAGTGACAGGATCCCATCTGGCTCTGTGAGATGACCATGAGTCGACTACCTACGGAAAAGAGATTGAAAAACAGCCCGAGCCAGACGGAAACAGTGTGATGAATGAGCGATGAGCGAGGAGAGAGAGAGAGAGAGGTAGAGGAGGGTGGCGTTCCTCATCGTCATGTTTTCAGCCTCAAGCTTTCTGAGCACTGTAACCAAAATCTACTCTGACACCATCCCTATAACTCAATCTACCCCCTTCTCCCTTCCCTCTTCCCGTATCTCGCAGCCATCTGTCCTCTGTCATGTTGAATGAGCAACAGCTAGAGACGACTGCAGTGTCGTCCTCTTCTCCAGTGTGTGTGTGTTCATGAGTTATAGGAGCTCAGCAGGAGGTTTCCATCTGTACAGAAAGAGAAACACATACTACACATCCATTAATATTCACCCTGACAGCAGGAGACGCTCTAACCTCAGCCTGCATCCGTCGCTATGGTAACACTGAACATCACTACGCCACGTAGGAAGACACAATGAGGTGGTTTTGTTTTACCATGAGGTTTTTGTAGTCCTCATAGTAGTTCAGAGACATTTTTAAAAAATGAATTCACCCAAATTACAATCCTCAATTTTGACTGGTTTTATTGAACCTACCCATTTACTCAAGTACTGTACTTAAAATGTCGAGGTACTTGTACTTTAGTATTTCCAATTCATGATACTTTATATTTCTACTCCATTACATCTCAGTGGAGATGACCTCCTAGCAGCAACACTTTCAGTCCCAGCTCTGGTGAGCCTCTATAGAACGCTAGCCGGGCTTTAAACTGTTCGTTTCTGTTCACAGCAAGACAGCAAAATGCACGAGGAGATTATAGATTTTCAATTTTCCCTCTCATTTACAGTCTCTGTGTGTGTATGTATGTGTGTGCGTGTATGTGTGAGTGTCTCTCTCCCAGTGTTGTCGTCTTAACGAGCTCATTAACTCGTTAACATCGTTAAGGGCCAGTTAATTGTTTGTCCATTAGCCATTTGCAAGGCTCAGTGGAGAGCTAACGAGGGACTGCTGCGGTCACACACACACACACACAAAGAGAAAGAGAGGCGACATCCATCACCGTTTTAGCGCACACTCACACAGACAGTCATTTATTACTGCTAAACTGCTTCTAAACCAGCTCCACAGACTCACACAATGCCGCCGCCACCAATCAGGACTTAGTGCCGCGTGGATTGCTCACGTCTCAGCCAATCAACTGCGAGCAGAAGAACAATAACTAGCAGCTTCTCCCCCTGCTCGTAGTGCTTAACTCGGCTCAACACATCCAGGACCTCTCAGAAACTGATCTCCATCTTTTATCAGCTGATTTGTTCGTCACTGATGAATTTATCACACGTTAACACAAATTCGTTTTTAATGCTACTAATTTAATGCAATGGATCGTTCAGAGGTTGTAGCGGTCTCAGTTTTAAAGCTATAGAGTGAAGATACTGACATCATAGGAAAATAGAAAAACCTAAGGAATCCATTGGTACCAACCATGGCATACTAGCTTGTCATGAAGAAGGTTAAATAACGCTCCAAACTTGGCGAGGAAAAACTGTCATGGCCTTCTTTTCAATCTTTTAAAATTGAAAATCTCAGAAAAGCTTAAAACTTTGACAAGTGCAAAATCTGAGAAATAAACCCCTACAAAATCCAGAGAATTCATCATTCATCATTCTGAAACACCTAAAACCTGTGGTATTCTTAAAACCTTTAAAGCAATTTTTGGAAATATGCTTATTTGCTTTGTTTCTGAGAGTTAGATGAGTGGTTCGTTGTCGAAGGAATATTTTTTGGCCGAGTATTTCTTGGGAGTCTTGTCGTCCAGCCCAGTCGCGCAGCAGTTTGTAAAATAGTCCCGAAATGTAATGTATTGATTTGTGTACATAGACACGAATTTCATATTTTTTTCACGATTGTCAGCACAAAATCAATTTGTATGTAATCTATGTAATTGTGAACCGGGAAGTATAAAGAATGGTGTATCAAAAAACACCACACTTTCACCCAGGAGATCAATGTTCGTGTCCCGTGTGAAACCAGAAGGAAATGTAGATTTATTTGTTTTTTTAAGTTACGCAACTTTCCGCATTATTTTAACGCAAACTGCGATCTTTTCCTAAACCTAACTAAGTAGTTTGTTGCCTAATCCTAACTAAGTCGATCTATTTCTAAACCTTAGTAGTTTTATTTTGAAAAAACTGGAGAGGAAATTGACACCTGCGTCACATGTTGCTGGACATTTTTATAGGAAAATGCATGAAAAAGACGTTGTTGAAAGTCGTGCTGAACGTCACGGAAAAAAGAGAAATTAGTGTCTATGTACACGAATCAAATAGATAATTTTTTTTCACAAACTGCCGTGTTACTGGTCCCGGCCACGAAATAGTCCCACACATATGTTAACCGCCTGTAAAATTTGTGTACGGATTTAACACACAAGATATGAGGTGTTAATTACCAAGCTTAAGAAGTGCTGGTAGACGTAGTTTTGAATTTTGCATAAAGCCCAGCTATCTGTTTCCTCTCTGTTTCAGGGGCGATTCCAGGATTTTTTTAAATGAGGTAGCACCAAGAACCAGTCAGGGTGGGCCCATGGGAAATAATTTAAGAATAAAAACAGCTTTGAAAATTGACTTTGGGCATGGTTTTCAGGCTCTTGTGCAGGGCCCTGTGCCATAATACAGATGGGATTACATGAAAAAGTGGCACTGCACAACACCTGGAACCGCCCCTGGTACTAGAATGAATTAATATTCTGTATTTTTTAGGGGTTTATTTCTCAGTGTTTTTCAGGATTTTCCAAGTTTTGCACTTTCACAATTCACCGTTTTAGATTGTAGACAGCACAGAGAGATAGAAAACAGAAGGGGAACATCGTACTTGGTGTGCATTGTACATCACTCAACTATAGATCACTTTTTCCTCTGCGAGAACGGAGACATAAAGAATTGAAATAGGAAGAAAAAAAAAAAACCTCCACAGAAAATAAAAAGACAGACGGCTGTTGCCGTGACAATGGATCACATGCGAACACATGGCATGTGGCGTGACGGCGTTAACGTCTTAAAAGATGAAAACCGATCGAAGGGGCTGGATGC